>NW_026607616.1:300000-540923 GCF_029499605.1 Hyla sarda
GTAGTGAGTATCCCAGCTTCCAAAATCTCAAAAATATCCTTCATTTTTCAGAGGCTTTTTCAAAAATGAAAGAAGCGATCTGATTGGTTGCTATGGGCAACTCAGAAACTTTTCCTCTGGGCAGGTTTTGATAAATCTCCCTCTATGGGGGAGATTCATTAAGACCAGTGTAGAGGAAGAGTTGTGCAGTTGCCCATAGCAACCAATCAGATTGCTTCTTTCATTTTTCACAATGCCTTTGCAAAATGAAAGAAGCGATCTGATTGGTTGCTATGGGCAACTCAGCATATTTTCCTGGAAAAGTTTCTGAGTTGCCCATAGCAACCAATCAGATTACTTCCTTCATTTTTCAGAGACTTTTTCAAAAATGAAAGAAGCGATCTGATTGGTTGCTATGGGCAACTCAGCAGCTTTCCCCATAGACCACAATGGGCCTACTGGTTTCAATGGGCAAAAAATCAGACTTAATGCACTAGACACAGTTCTCTATACCATTAACCCCTTCCCGACCTATGACATACCTGTACGTCATGGGTGGCAAGGTGTTCCCGACCCATGACATACAGGTACGTCATGAACATTTTTGCCGCTACTCGCGGCATCCCGCAGCGCCCGGTAAGATGGTGGCTATCACTGATAGCCAGCCATCTTACCATGCGACCACGGGGGGTTTCATCCCCCACCCCCCCCAGCGATCGCTGCTATCAGCTGGTCAAATCTTACTAGCTAATAGCAGCGTTTCGCTATCAGAATATTTAGCAGCGCGGTGTGTAAGTCCCGATCACGGGGATCGGGGGACACACCGCTCTGCTAAGTGTCCCTTAACCATCCCCCGGCATCACTTACCCGACCATGCGGTGTCCCGAGTGGTCCCGTTGCGAGCGACGTCCTCCAGGCGGTCCCGGCGGCGCTGCGTCCCGGAGGTGAGTTTCCGGCAGCAGTGCGGCATCTTCATTGGCAGCAGTGAGATCGCCGTAAAGCGATCTCACTGCTGCCTCTGGGAGTTTCAAAACGGCAACTCCCAGCATGCCCAGACAGCCTTTGGCTTTCTGGGCATGCTGGGAGTTGTAGTTTTGTAACATCTGGAGGTCCACAGTTTGGAGACCACTGTATAATGGTCTCCAATCTGTGCTGTTCCAGATGTTGCAAAACTACAACTCCCAGCATGCTCAGTCTGTCCAGGCATGCTGGGAGTTGTAGTTCTCTAACATCTGGAAGAGCATAGATTGGAGACCATTATACAGTGGTCTCCAAACTGTGGACCTCCAGATATTGCAAAACTACAACTCCCAGCATGCCCAGACTGCCCAAGCATGCTGGAAGTTGTAGTTCGGCAACATCTGATCCTTCAGATATTGCCGAACTACAACTTCCAGCATGCTTGGGCAGTCTGGGCATGCTGGGAGTTGTAGTTTTGCAACAACTGGAGGCACACTAGTTGGGAAACATTGTCCGTTTCCTACCTCAGTGCCTCCAGCTGTTTCAATTGTTGCAAAACTATAACTCCCAGCATGCACTGACAGACCATGCATGCTGGGAGTTGTAGTTTTGCAACAGCTGGAGGCACACTGGTTTGGAAACGCTAAGTTTGGTTGCAAAACACTTGAAAGTTTATTACTTAACTTAGTGTTTCCAAACCAGTGTGCCTCCAGCTGTTGCAAAACTACAACTCCCAGCATGCACGGACAGCCAAAGGGCATGCTCGGAGTTTGCAACAGCTGGATGTTTGCCCCCTCCCCCCAATGTGAATGTACAGGGTACACTCACATGGGCGGAGGTTTACAGTGAGTGCTGCAAGTTTGAGATGGCGCAAAATTTGCGCTGCAGCTCAAACTCCCAGCGGCAAACTTGCTGTGAACCTCTGCCCATGTGACTGTACCCTAAAAACACTACACTACACTAACACTAACCTAAAATAAAAAGTAAAAAACACTACATATACACATTATCCCTACACAGCCCCCCTCCCCCAAAAAAATGAAAAACGTCTGGTACGCTACTGTTTCCAAAACGGAGCCTCCAGCTGTTGCAAAATAATAACTCCCAGTATTGCCGGACAGCCATTGACTGTCCAGGCATGCTGGGAGTTTTGCAACAGCTGGAGGCACCCTGTTTGGGAATCATTGGCATAGAATACCCCTATGTCCACCCCTATGCAAATCCCTAATTCAGGCCTCAAATGCGCATGGCGCTCTCTCACTTTGGAGCCCTGTCGTATTTCAGGGCAACAGTTTTGGGACACATATGGGGTATTGCCGTACTCGGGAGAAATTGCCTTACAAATTTTGGGGGGCTTTTTCTTCTTTAACCCCTTATGAAAAGGTGAAGTTGGGGTCTACACCAGCATGTTAGTGTAAAAAAATAATTTTTTTACTCTGACATGCTGGTGTTGCCCTATACTTTTCATTTTCACAAGAGGTAAAAGGGGAAAAAAGATCCTCTAAATTTGTAATGCAATTTCTCCCGAGTATGGAGATACCCCATATGTGGGCGCAAAGTGCTCTGGGGGCGCACAACAAGGCTCAGAAGGGAGAGTGCACCATGTACATTTGAGGCGATTTGCACAGGGGTGGGTGATTGTTACAGCAGTTCTCGGAATCAGAATGATAAGTAAAAGCATTCCAGAGTTATTAATGTTTAAAGTGACAGTGGTCAGATTTTCAAAAAATGCCCAGGACCTGAAGGTGAAAATGGGCTGGGTCATGAAGGGGTTAAAGGGGTACTCCGGTGAAAACCTTTTTTTTCTTTTAAATCAACTGGCTCCGGAAAGTTAAACAGATTTGTAAATTACTTCTATTAAAAAATCGTAATCTTTCCTGTACTTATTAGCTGCTGAATACTACAGAGGAAATTATTTTCTTTTTGGAATGCTCTCTGATGACATCACGAGCACAGTGCTCTCTGCTGACGTTATTATAATAATAATAATAATAAGTCTTTATTTATTGTTGTCCTTAGTGGGATTTGAACCCTCTCCAGCTCCACTATATCTTTCTTGTACACTGGTGCTCAGTACTGTACACAGTACTCTATGTGAGGACTGACTAGTGATTTGTACAGCGGTAGAATTATTTCCTTGTCGTCGGCATCTATGCCCCTATTGATGTACCCCATGATTTTATTAGCCTTGGCAGCAGCTGCCCGACACTGGTCACTACAGCTAAGTTTACTGTTACCTAAGGCTCCTACGTCCTTTTCCATGTCAGTCGTCCTAAGTGTTCTTCCATTTAATACATAATCCCAGCTCGGATTTTTGCATTACCTTACAGTTATCAGTGTTGAACCTCATCTGCCACTTCCCAGCCCAAACCTCCAACCTATCCAGATCCATTTGTAACAGTGCACTGTCCTCTATAGTGTTTACCACTTTACACAGTTTGGTGTCATCTGCAAAGATTGCTACTTTACTATTCAACCCCTCTGCAAGGTCATTCATGAATATATTAAATAGGACAGGACCCAAGACAGACCCCTGTGGTACCCCACTAGTAACAGTCACCCAATCAGAATAAGTACCATTAATAAACACCCTCTGTTTCCTATCATTGAGCCAGTTACTTACCCACTTGCGCACATTCTCCCCCAGCCCAAACCTTCTCATTTTATGCACCAACCTTTTATGTGGAACCGTATCAAATGCTTTGGAAAAATCCAGATATACGACATCCAGCGATTGCCCCATGTCCAGTCTTGTGCTCACCTCCTCATAAAAGCTGATCAGGTTAGTTTGACAGGATCAATCCCTCATAAATCCATGCTGATACAGGGTCATACATTTATTTTTATCAAGATATTCCAAAATAGCATCTCTTAGGAAACCCTCAAACAATTTACCGAGGTTAAACTAACAGGTCTATAATTCCCGGGGTCACCTTTTGACCCCTTCTTAAATATTGGCACCACATTTGCCATGCGCCAGTCCTGGGGAACAGTCCCTGTCACTATAGAGTCCCTGAATATAAAAAATTGGGGTCTGTCTATTACATTACTTTTGTAAATAGTCCGCCTCTTCCAAACCACATTTAACACACTGTGAAGTGATTCTCACCCCTATCCTATGTAAATGAAGCGCGGAATAGTGGGTCTTGTGTAATATCTTAAATTGTGTAATTTTATGTTCCATATTACGAGAAACCTTGCTTATATTTTGGGCCATAATGTCCCAATCTTCCTCAGACACAGTACCCACTATTCCGGACCATTTGTCTTTAATTCTGTCGATCCCCCTTACTCCAATAATCTTATTTAATTTCTTATACAAAATTGATATTCCTTTTTTTTTTTTAAAGTGCTCTATTTGAGTTAGTGCTTCTATGAAATAGTGTTTCTGTGCTACATATATCTCCTTATCTATCGTGTTATGGACTGCATGACTAACTTGCCAATAGTACAGCCAATCGTTATCACTAATATCATACCCCCTTTTTATGTGCTCAAATGAAAAGAGTTGTCCTTTATCAAATAATTGTTCCAGTCGTTTTATACCCTTACTATCCCAAAAAATTGACTCACACTTCACCAATTCTTTAAATTTATTGTTACCCCATAGGGGTGTGAACCCAAAACTATTTCCTACATGTAATTCTCCCTTTAATCTTTCCCATACTTTCCTATATTTATACAATAACATCGTGTTATTTGACCCACTCTCCTCATAATCATCTAATTCCAACACCTCATATATGTTCACTTTCTCCTTTTCTACTACAATCTTCTCCAGATATCTAAAATTTCTCCAATTCACGATTCGTACCAACTGCGCGGCCATGTAATAAACAAAGAAATTGGGCATATCCAATCCCCCCCTATCTCCAGGGGCCATAAAATATCTGTACTTCAGACGAACCCTTTTTGTTCCCCATAACAATCTACCCAGTATCACTTCTATCTTCCGGAACCAGCATTTGCCGATCCACACTGGCGAGGCAGCAAGAAAAAAAAGGATCTGTGGGAGGACCACCATTTTTATTATCGCCATCCTTTCTGACATAGAGAAGGGCATTTTAATCCATACTTCTACTCTCTTTGCTAAACTATTCAAAAGGGGCAGTATATTGTTAATCACAAACCTATCATTCGTGGCTGCTATTTTTACTCCCAGATAATGGAAACATTCATTTTTTTTTAACACGGATAGTCTTCCCACCGTCTCCCCCATATCTTCATCCAGGGGGAGCATAGTAGATTTACTCCAATTTATGTCCAACCCAGATAGAGGGGCAAATGCCTCGAACATCTTAATGATACGATGTATTTTTTCTTGTGGGTTAGTTACAAAAAGGAGGATATCATCTACAAATAACAAGATCTTACTCTTCTCTCCATTTACTCCAAATCCCTCATAAACATCATTATCTCTTATCCAAGCAGCTAAGGGTTCAATATAAATTAAAAATAAAAAGGGTGAGAGGGGGCAGCCCTGCCTTGTTCCTCTACTTAGTTTGAATGGGTAGGAGGGGGTTCCATCTACCACCACACTCGCCTCGGGGTTAGTGTATAGTAGCTGAATATAACTCAAAAACCTCGGGCCCACCCTAACCCTCTTCAAAACTTCCCAGAGGTATTCCCACTCCACCCTGTCAAAAGCTTTAGTAGCATCCAATGACAGAATGGAGCGGGGGCCACGGGATCCACTCTGGATTGCTTCATACACCTGGTGGATATTGTCATGAACCGTTCTTCCTGACCTAAACCCTCCCTGGTCACCGCCCACCACTACCTCCACTACTTTATCCAATCTCCTTGCCAGTGCTTTCGCTATTATCTTTATATCTGTATTAAGCAAGGAGATATGAGCCCAAATCCAAGGGATCCTTATCTTTTTTCCTAATGAGTCTAATATTAGCCTCACACATAGATTTAGGGAGAACCCCCCCCCCCCCCTCCAGGATTCATTAATGATACCCAGCAGTTTTGGAAGCAGCAGGGTTGAGTATATTCTATATATCTAGAAAGGAATGCCGTCAGACCCAGGGGATGTATTCCCTTGGATTGATGCCAATGCCTCCTCCAATTCCTGGAGGGAGATTGGGTCATCCAGGGAGTCCCTGACATCCTCTGTCAAACTCGGAATATTAATTCCCCTCAAGAATTCCGCTACCTCCGCCCTATTAATATCGCTGCCCATATAGAGAATGGAGAAAAAAGAGCCAACCATTTGGGCTATTTCTTCTCTATCTGTGGTTATGCTGCCATCCTCCCTCCTCAGAGCCATAATACCACATTCGTCGCCTTGATTTTTAAGTAATCTTGACAGTGTCTTATTTGGTTTCCCTTTCTCAAAGAAATTAAATTGCCCACTGAAGAATAGTTTATTTTGTGCCTTTTTAAGTAGATATTCTTTATATTTCTCTTGAGCTGCCTTCAGTTCTAACAGCTGTTCCCACCACTATCCTCTTCTATCCCTGCTTCTAATGTTGCCACTTTACTATTCAGTACTGATTCTTCCTGTGAGAATTCCTTTTTTTTTTTTATTGATTCGCCCTATATATAGGCCCCTCAAGTATGCCTTCATAGTATCCCATACCACCTGAGGGTTTGCGGACTTATGATTAATCTCCCAGAATGCCTCTATTTCCTGTCTAAACCAGTCCTGGTCGCCCACTAATTCAATCCAGTGGGGGTTGAGCCGAAAGCCCAACCTTTTCCCACCCATTACCTTACCTCCAATTTCCACCACCACTGGGCAATGGTCCGATAGGGTTTTAGCTTTATACTGCACCCTGCTGGTCCAGGTCATTGCATTCTTATCACACAGGCATAAGTCAATTCGGGAAGCGGTGTTATATGAGGTACTAAAACATGAGTACTGTCTTACTCCTGGGTTTAGTTTCCGCCACCCATCAACCCAATTCATCTCTCCACAGTATCTCGCCAATGCTGTTTCGTTCCCCCCTACATTCCTACCTAATTTGTATCTGTCCATACTAGGGTCTATTACATTGTTCAAATCTCCAACTATCCATAATGCCGAATGTGTCTTACTTTCGCTATAGCTCACGAGGTCCCTCAGAACATCCACTCTAAAAGATGGAGGAATATAAACAAAAGCCAAGATGACTGCCCTATCTTCCCATATTCCATAAAGAAATACATATCGACCATACTTATCTACCTTTGCATTCTTAGTCTCGAATGGTACCCTCCTGTGAACATATACTGATACTCCCATGGAGTAGGAAGAGAGTCTGGAGTGGTATTCTTCTTTGGCCCACTTCCTTGGAAGTATCTGCTCATCTCTTGACCTATGGGTCTCAACTAAACATATGATCGCAGGAAGGCACCTCCGAATATAATCGAAGACTGCACACTTTTTAATTCTATCCGACATACCTCGTATGTTCCAGGCTAATAATTTAAGCATAGATATATTTGCCTAAGAGAAAAAAGAAAAGAGAGAAGAAGAAGAGAGAGAAAAAAAAAAAAAAAAAAACCTCTTTTGATCATCCCGTGCCATCCCTCCCTCCTTTCCCTTATCCTCCCCCCCCCCCGCACCCCCCCCTCTCCCCATAATGCACCGTACTTCTACTATGCACTCGTATCCTAGTGACACCCCAGAGAACCCCCCAACCCCTCCCCCCCGAGACGTAACATTATTACTCAACTAATACTTCCAACCCCTAATGCCACAGTAGTGCCTTATATTAGATGCCTTATTTATCCATCCAATCTGAGACTTCTTGTGGGGTTCCAAATATTGTTACCTTTCCCTTATGCTCAACCCGGAGTCTCGTTGGAAACAGCAGAGAGAAGGGCACCCCTGCGTTCTTTAGCCGCCTTTTTATCTCCCGAAAGGATGCCCTTTTCCTCTGGGTCTCCCAAGAGAAATCCGGATATAGAAAAATATTCTGTCCACTATACTGTAGGTCCCTCATCTCTCTTGCCCTCCTAAGGATAGTATCCCTGTCCTGGGAGGTATATAACTTAATTAGGATTGTCCTAGAGGGACCCCCCGGAGGGGGAATACGCCTTGGCACCGATGAGCTCGTTCAATCCCAAACATTGGGGTAAGATGCCCTTCCCCTATCCCCTCCTTCAACCACCTACTAAGAAACTGTATGGCAGAGTCCCCCCCCCCCCTCCACCCCCTCAGGAAACCCCACCATCCTTATATTACAACGTCTGGATCTATCCTCAAGGTCTGTGAGCTTATCTTTAACAGATGTCCTCTCCTTTTTCAAGTCATTAACCTCCTCCTCCAAAACCTTAATCCTATTTTCTGTTTTAGGGGCTTCTTCCTCCAGTCTGGAAATCCTATCTCTCATTTTAGTCATATCGTGTCTTATCAGAGATACCTCGGTAGATACCACACCTAATTGTTTATTTATCTCCTCAATTGCACAATTAGTTTTTTCACCCCTCCCAAGATCTCCTCCAACATCTGTGTTCCCATAGGGGGCACAGACTGCCCTTCCTCAGTTTCTTCCACCTCCAAGACCGAGTACCTAGAGCCTGTTTTACTAGGGGAGAGATCCTTCTGGGTTCTAGTTTTTATACCCACAGCTGGAGACTTCCATATTTTATCCAATTTACCCATAGCCCCCTTATCTTTTTGTGGCGAGCTACCCCCTGATCTTCTGGGGTTCACCTTAGGGGCCATTTCACCCACTATTTCTCTTCACTTTATATTTGTGGGGTGTATGTATTACTACGGGGATATCACGGACCAACTTAGCAACTTTATACACCATAGGCCCCTCCCACTCGAGAATTTAAATCCCGTTATTTACAGCATACAAAAGTAAGAATTCACAGTCCCATATGGCTCTGGGGAGCGCTTAAAACCTTGGGTATCACACCCTGATCCAGAAATATCCACCACCAAATATAGCATACTAATATGCAACTACGGAATCATTAGCGTATTCACGCTCCCCTGGTAGACAGTGCAATCACCCCCCAGAGTCACTGATCTTATTGGGTCCAGGGAGGGGTTCAATTTCATGAGAGAGGAATTCTGCTAAGACCAAGTTGTTCAATTTAGTCCATGAGTCCCGGTTTCTCCAAATCGCTAGGAGGAGTGACCAGGCAGAGAGTCAGGCATCCAATATTGTCCATTCCACATGGGGCCAGTGCAAGAGGCTGCTGCTGTTCAGAATATTGCCGGGGTATTAATCAATGGTTTCACCGGCTTCTGCACTGTTAGATATTCATCACATGTAAAGTCTGATCGTTTTACTCAGCTCCACTCTCCATCCACAAGAAAGGGTCTGGGCCAGTCTATTCAAATCCCAGCAAGGAGTAGCGGAGTTCCACACATGCCCCTCAACACCTCCGCGTCTGTCTATTACATTACTTAATTCCTTTAGAACATGGGGGTGAATGCCATCTGGACCTGGTGATTTGTCTATTTTGATTTTTTGTAGGTGGCACTGTACTTCTTCCTGGGTTAGACAGGTGACCTGTACTGGGGAGTTTACCTTATCACACTGTATTTCACCTGGCATTTCATTTTCCTCAGTGAATACAGTGGAGAAGAATTTTAGTATATTTGCTTTTTCCTGATCCCCCGTTTATAATTTCTTCCTCATCATTTTTTAAAGGGCCAACACTTTCATTTTTGACCTTTTTGCTATTTATATAATTAAAGAACATTTTGGGGTTAGTTATACTCTCTTTGGCAATGAGTCTTTCTGTCTCTATTTTTGCGGCTTTTATCTGTTTTTTACATATTTCACATTTTTCTCTATAGCTTTTTAATGCTTCTTCACTGCTGTCCTGTTTTAGTAACTGAAATGCTTTATTTTAGTCATTTATTGCCCCCTTAACATTTTTATTCATCCATATTGGTTTTCTTTTATTTCTGACCCTTTTATTCCTATAAAGTATATACATCTTACAGTGAAAAGTTAAGATATTTTTAAAAGTCTCCCATTTAGTGTCAGTATTGTTCTTTTTGAGGACAATATCCCATTTTATATTGTTATGGGCTTCTCTGAGTTGATCGAACTTTGCTTTTCGAAAGTTCATTGTTTTTGTGGCCCCTCGAGAGATTCCCTTATTGAAGAACAAGTTATAATGTATTACATTATGATCACTATTTCCTCGGTGTCCATCTACTTGCACATTAATTACTCTGCCAGTTTCAGTACGTTGGTAAATATTAAGTCTAGTAGGGCGCCCCCTCTGGTCAGGCCCTGCACCATTTGGGACAGATAATGGTCTTTAGCTATAGTCAGAAATCTGTTTCCTTTAAAGTCGAAGTCTGCCCAGTTCTCCATGAACCCAAACCCCTCCTTCCTACACCAGCTTCTGAGCCACTTGTTTACCTCCCTAATCTCCCGCTGCCTCTCTGGTGTGGCTCGTGGTACAGGTAATATTTCAGAAAATACTACCTTGGAGGTCCTTGCCTTAAGCTTGCAGCCTAAGTCCCTGAAATCCTTTTTAAGGACACTCCATCTACCTCTTACTTTGTCATTGGTGCCAATATGTACCATGACTGCTGGGTCTTCTCCAGCCCCACCCAGCAACCTGTCAACCCGATCCGCGATGTGCCGAACTCGAGCGCCAGGAAGACAACACACTGACGTTCCGGTTGGTTGGGGTTTTTTCAGGCGTGATGCAGTGGACAGGCCTGCTTTCAGTCCCCCGTTGCAGCTCATGGGGAGCTCGCTCTGTTCCCGGGTGTGGCTGGTTTGGTTGGTTGTTGGTGTGGTGTTTTGGTTTTTCAGTGGTGCTGCAGGGTGGTTTACTACTGGGTGTCTTGGTAGTCAGTGGGTTTCTGCCATGCTTGGGTTTTTTGTTTGCGCTTTTTCCTTTGGTGTTGGTTGTGGGACTTTGGGTGCTTGCTTCGGCAGTTCATGTTCTAGGATTGTAACGGTACTGTGTGGGTTGGCGTGGCCCCTGTGCTTGATTGCGCTATAATTTGGTGATGCTTTTCTTTTTTGGGTGTGATTTGAGTGATCGGGGGCGTTTTGTCGGTCTGACATTTGGGGCGTTGTCACTGTTATTATTTCTTTCTTTCGGCTTTCTTCCTGCGCTCGGCTTGTTGCACCTAGTGCTTCGCTGTTTGGAGATAAGGTTTATTTTGCGGCTGTACTCCCTGGGGTCGGTATTGGGTGTTGACGCTTTGTCCCGTTCTCTGGCAGTGGTTCCGGAGGTTGCTCCCTCGGGTGGAGTCGGAAGGTTTGCTCATGTGGCTGTGGAATGGGAGACCACCTCGGGTTCGGGTCCCGGGGTAGGACTGAGTGATACAGTTGTGGTTAAATTTTCGGCCTGTGGGTCATCGTGGAGATTGGTGTATTTCTTGGTCCGCTTTAGTGGCTCCTGCGACTTGGTCGCACTCACGGTGAGGCGCTTGCGAGTAGTTGGGGTTGGTGTGGAGGCCGGGATGTCTACAGTCAAGGAGGGTCCCGAAGGTTCCAAATGTGTCTGTGGATAGGGGTTTTGTTTTTTGTACCTACAAGGTTCTGCTGTTTGACTTCCTATTTCGTTTTGATAGGCTGTGATAAAATAAGTTAACTGCTGTGTCTCCTATCCAAGGAGGTTCGAGATTTGGGCTGTATTCTGCATGTATCCAATTAACATTTTTAGTATGTGACGCTGGGTATCTTCACCTGTTCGTGTGAATCACCTACTACTCAGTGCAAAAAAAAAAAAGGGTGCTTTCCCACTGTGCTGCGATGCAGTGGGGTGAGGTTGCCGCATGGCGGGGGGTGATTTTTCTTTTCTGCTTTGCGGTTGGTGGGATGTTGGTGTATACCTAGGGGCTGGGCCCGTGAGCGGGTGGCCTTGCTGTCGGCGACCGTTTTTTCCTATCAGTTTTTGGGTCGCTTGGTGGCGGCTGTGGGTCGGATTTTTGGTTGTCGCTTTTGCGTCGTTTTTTCTGATCCGAGGTTTTGCTCTGGCTTTTTTCGGGGCTAGGTGGATGGGGCACTTTCTTTCTCCTCGTCTCCTTCCATGACACTTGGGTGTCTGATGTGTTTTTTGGGTGCCTATTTTGTGCGTTTTCAGGTCCGTCGGTCCGAGATTGCTTAGGCGATCTGGGACACACAGCTTGTGCTGCATGAGGGTCCACGAATGACTGTTTTTTCCGGTTGTCGTCCTATTGTTGACTGGACTGCGGTGGGGGCCTCCCCCCCCCTTTTTCTTTTATGCTCCCCGCCCTCGATTGTCTGTTTTGGGTTTTGGCTTCTCTTTGTAGGAGGGGGTGTTGTGAGTTTGGGATTCGCTCTCTTTTTGTGTCGGTGTCGGCGGAGAGGGCTCAGTTTCCGGAGAGGGTAGCGCAGCGCGTGGGGCGCGGGCGATCTGCATGTTGCGTTGCTATTTTCGCCCAGTTTGATGTTTTCCACATGTGTTTTTGTTTTGCGAGCGGCTTTCCGCAAGGTGGGGCGAGTGCTGCGGCACTCTTCGGTGTATGGGCGAGTCTGAGAAATGAGTTCACACAAGAGTTAGTGAATACAAAAAAAATAAAAAAAATAAAATAAAATGCAAAAACATAGGACCTGGCGGCAGGTACCTCGGATTTCCTGGAGAGGTTATGTGTTGGGCGAATTTCCTGGAGAGGAAATGTGTTGGGCGACTTTCCTGGAGAGGAAATGTGTTGGGTGTGTTCGGGGGGCTGAGTTGGCCCCAGGTGTTGGCTATCCAGTATCTCTTGGGTGGGGGTCGGAGCCCAGTGTAGGGCTAACTGGTCTCCTCCGTGGCGGTAAGAAGACGGTGAAAGCGGGGTCAACCCGGGGTAGACCTCCACACAGGACAGTGTGGCAGCACCTCTCGGGTTGGCAAGAAGCCAATCGGTGTCTTTGTTACAGTTAAATTGTTATTTATATAAGTAATTTTATAAATAAAGCTTTGGCCGATCCCCACCCACGGAAAAGTTGAATTGTTGTTGTGTCAGTTATTATTTAATTAATTATTGTAGTAAGGGGGAGGGGTAGTTATAGCCTGCTCGGAGCTAATTGGGTCTCAACAGTCTGGAGGGGCAAGCTGTGCATAACTAGCTTGCCCCCTGACTGGTGAGCAGTTAAGGGGTTAAGAAATATACAGGCAATGTTTTTTAGCCCCCTCCCCCGCCTGTAAAAACCTGTTGCTAACTATAGTGGTATGTCCCATGGGTGGGGGGGAAGGAGTGCACCAATCAGGGGTCTAATAGTTTCCCGGGCTTTCAGGGGCCCTCCCCTGGGTATTTATAGCTGTGGTGCCTCCCTTCCCCCCTCAATCTGCCCAGGACCCGGAGTTTTGCCCTCCCTCCCTCCCTTTTTGTATCTCTGTTTATTGTAAGTCACAGCTTGGCGGTAAGAAGACGGTGAAAGCGGGGTCAACCCGGGGTAGACCTCCACACAGGACAGTGTGGCAGCACCTCTCGGGTTGGCAAGAAGCCAATCGGTGTCTTTGTTACAGTTAAATTGTTATTTATATAAGTAATTTTATAAATAAAGCTGTGGCCGATCCCCACACACGGAAAAGTTGAATTGTTGTTGTGTCAGTTATTATTTAATTAATTATTGTAGTAAGGGGGAGGGGTAGTTATAGCCTGCTCGGAGCTAATTGGGTCTCAACAGTCTTGCAAACTTCAGCTCCTCTCTGAGGCCTCTTAGTTGTTTTCCGAGCTGTTCATACTGAGCCATCTTGGCCTGGATTTTGGACCCAAAGCTGGCCAGGGATTCTCTGGGCCCCTTTACCCCCCATTGCTGGGGTTCTGAGGAAACAGATGCAGACTTTCCACTCCGCTGCCTGGATGAGCTTCTGCTGGAAGCTTTGCAGCTCCCAGCTGAGGTCGGGGGAGGGGGCCCCACATGGCTGTGGACCCTGGTGGATCTCCTCACCCCATCCTGACTACTGGCTGTTGCATTTTCCTTTGCACACCCCGCCAGCCGAGAACGGGGGGGGTGCAAGATGAAGCCCCAGCTTCCCGGGGCTCCATAGCAGGAAAACCTACCCAGGTGTCAACCACACACCTGGGGAGGGGTGGAAGAAAATCACTGCTTCTCTGGGAAACTCTGGAGCTCAGCAGAACACACCTTCTCTCCAGAGCTGTACTCACTATTCTGCTGGTGAGGTCACTGTGTACATACATTACATTACTTATCCTGTATTGATCCTGAGTTATATCCTGTATTATGCACCAGAGCTGTACTCACTATTCTGCTGGTGAGGTCACTGTGTACATACATTACATTACTGATCCTGTACTGATCCCGAGTGTGTGTGGGATGGGGGTGGGGGAGCGGGGGGCCCCAAAAAAAAATTGCTTGCCCAGGGTCCAATCAAAATTAAAGATAGCCCTGTCCATTATACATACACTGTACAGCAATCATACATCCATTATACATACACTGTGTCTGTGACTGTACAACAATCATACATCCAATCCATTATTAATGGATTGGAGGTATGCTTGCTGTACAGTCACAGTGTATGTATAATGGAGGTATGATTGCTGTACAGTGTATGTATAATGGAGGTATGCTTGCTGTACAGTGTATGTATAATGGAGGTATGCTTGCTGTACAGTGTATGTATAATGGAGGTATGCTTGCTGTATAGTGTATGTATAATGGATGTATGATTGCTGTACAGTCAGTGTATGTATAATGGAGGTATGCTTGCTGTTCAGTCACAGTGTATGTATAATGGATGTATGATTGCTGTACAGTCACAGTGTATGTATAATGGATGTATGATTGCTGTACAGTTTATGTATAATGGAGGTATGCTTGCTGTACAGTGTATGTATAATGGATGTATGATTGCTGTACAGTCACAGTGTATGTATAATGGAGGTATGCTTGCTGTACAGTGTATGTATAATGGAGGTATGCTTGCTGTACAGTGTATGTATAATGGAGGTATGATTGCTGTACAGTGTATGTATAATGGAGGTATGATTGCTGTACAGTGTATGTATAATGGAGGTATGATTGCTGTACAGTGTATGTATAATGGAGGTATGCTTGCTGTACAGTGTATGTATAATGGATGTATGATTGCTGTACAGTGTATGTATAATGGATGTATGATTGCTGTACAGTCACAGGGTATGTATAATGGAGGTATGCTTGCTGTACAGTGTATGTATAATGGATGTATGATTGCTGTACAGTCACAGTGTATGTATAATGGAGGTACGCTTGCTGTACAGTGTATGTATAATGGATGTTTGATTGCTATACAGTCACAGTGTATGTATAATGGATGTATGATTGCTGTACAGTCAGTGTATGTATAATGGATGTATGATTGCTGTACAGTGTATGTATAATGGATGTATGATTGCTGTACAGTCACAGTGTATGTATAATGGATGTATGATTGCTGTACAGTGTATGTATAATGGATTTATGATTGCTGTACAGTGTATGTATAATGAATGTATGATTGCTGTACAGTGTATGTATAATGGATGTATGATTGCTGTACAGACACAGTGTATGTATAATGGATGTATGATTGCTGTACAGTGTATGTATAATGAATGTATGATTGCTGTACAGTGTATGTATAATGGATGTATGATTGCTGTACAGTCACTGTGTATGTATAATGAATGTATGCTTGCTGTACAGTGTATGTATAATGGATGTATGATTGCTGTACAGTGTATGTATAATGGATGTATGATTGCTGTACAGTGTATGTATAATGGATGTATGATTGCTGTACAGTGTATGTATAATGGATGTATGATTGCTGTACAGTGTATGTATAATGGAGGTATGCTTGCTGTACAGTGTATGTATAATGGAGGTATGATTGTTGTACAGTGTATGTATAATGGATGTATGATTGCTGTACAGTGTATGTATAATGGATGTATGATTGCTGTACAGTGTATGTATAATGGATGTATGATTGCTGTACAGTGTATGTATAATGGATGTATGATTGCTGTACAGTGCATGTATAATGAATGTATGATTGCTGTACAGTGTATGTATAATGGATGTATTATTGCTGTACAGTGTATGTATAATGAATGTATGATTGCTGTACAGTGTATGTATAATGGAGGTATGCTTGCTGTACAGTGTATGTATAATGGATGTATGATTGCTGTACAGTGTATGTATAATGGATGTATGATTGCTGTACAGTGTATGTATAATGGATGTATGATTGCTGTACAGTGTATGTATAATGAATGTATGATTGCTGTACAGTGTATGTATAATGGAGGTATGCTTGCTGTACAGTGTATGTATAATGGATGTATGATTGCTGTACAGTGTATGTATAATGGAGGTATGCTTGCTGTACAGTGTATGTATAATGGATGTATGATTGCTGTACAGTGTATGTACAATGGATGTATGATTGCTGTACAGTGTATGTATAATGGAGGTATGATTGCTGTACAGTGTATGTATAATGAATGTATGATTGCTGTACAGTGTATGAATAAAGGAGGTATGATTGCTGTACAGTGTATGTATAATGGAGGTATGATTGCTGTACAGTGTATGTATAATGGATGTATGATTGCTGTACAGTGTATGTATAATGGAGGTATGCTTGCTGTACAGTGTATGTATAATGGAGGTATGCTTGCTGTACAGTGTATGTATAATGGATGTATGATTTCTGTACAGTGTATGTATAATGGAGGTATGATTGCTGTACAGTGTATGTATAATGGAGGTATGCTTGCTGTACAGTGTATGTATAATGGATGTATGATTGCTGTACAGTGTATGTATACTGAATGTATGATTGCTGTACAGTGTATGTATAATGGAGGTATGCTTGCTGTACAGTGTATTTATAATGGATGTATGATTGCTGTTCAGTGTATGTATAATGAATGTATGATTGCTGTACAGTGTATGTATAATGAATGTATGATTGCTGTACAGTGTATGTATAATGGATGTATGATTGCTGTACAGTGTATGTATTATGTAGGTATGATTGCTGTACAGTGTATGTATAATGAATGTATGATTTCTGTACAGTGTATGTATAATGGAGGTATGATTGCTGTACAGTGTATGTATAATGGAGGTATGATTGCTGTACAGTGTATGTATAATGAATATATGATTGCTGTACAGTGTATGTATAATGGAGGTATGATTGCTGTACTGGGAGCAAACGGAGCGGGGGAACCCCTGGCGTAGTGGCGTCTTGACGGGGGTTTTAGTGGCCCTCCCAGATGTTAGTAAGGGTTAATGGGGTTAGAGGTATATTTCAAGAGAATGGGGGTTAAAGGGTTAAATGGCTGCTGCTCCTTTAAGGGACAGTAGCAGGTGGCTCGAGAGTGGGGTGAAAGAGAGGTCATCTGGAGGGGAGGGGGAGGAGTGTATATAGGGGGGTGCCCCAGGGGGGGAGGGTACTCACCAGTCGGCGTGTAGAAGCGAGAAGAAGGTGCCATGTCGTCCCTGGATGATCTTTTCACCCACCTCCGGGCTGCTGCAGCGTCTCATGGGAATGCTTGGGTGCAGGAACAGTTGCGGGGGGTCCTGGGGATCGGGAGTGGGGTGCAGGCTGGCCCCCTCCCTGGCTTGCGGCGCGGGTCCCGTAGATCCAGGGCTCCAGAGCGTCTGAGTCCTGAGCCCACTCCCCGTAGCAGGCGGCGGTGCCTGAGCCCTGTGCGGTCTTCCCGGGAGATGGCAGGTACAGTGTGTGGGGGCACTTCCAGTGCCGCTTCCCGGGGGACAGTGTCAGGGCGTAGGGCAGAGGATGCAGGAGGGGGGGCAGCTGCTGGTCCCTCCGCTCCTTCCCCACTGTGCGGCCCGGGTGGTGGTGCGGCCGTCCCTGAGGTGGGGGTGTCAGGCCGGAGATCGTTGAGGAAGGGCACCAGGAGTGAACGGGGGACGGCCGGAGCTGCCGGTCCCCCTGTGATGGCGGCTGCGGTCTCTTCATCTGCCCGACGTGAGGCCCGGCAGAGTGGAGGAGGGGAGGCAGGGCCGGCCCTGTCCAGTGCAGGGTCGGGCTCTAGGCAGCGTTCTGGGGCCAGGTCTGCAGAGGAGAGGAGGCCCGGAGGCAGCAGGGACACGGCTGGCTCACCTTCTCTGAGTGCAGCCCAGCAGCGTACAGCACAGCAGCAGAGCTCCGGGAGTGCAGGGGAGGCCAGAGCTCGGAGATCTTCTGTCAGCGTCTCTCTGCCTGTGAGGGAAGATGGGCTGGCTGGAGGTCGGCAGGATCCAGAGTGCTACAGTGAGAGGGCGCCACCTGGTGGTAGGAGTCGGCATGGCAGGTCTGGAACTGCAGTTGGGGAATATTCTCCTTCTGATTCTTCCCTTTCTGATTGTGCTGCAGATGCTGAAGAGGAGCTGGCGAATCCGGAAAGGAGGGCGGCCGGTGAGCGGATTTGGCGGGACCTTCAACAGCGCTGGATGACAGGAGTGCGGCCGGCGGTTCCAGGGAGCGGACGCCCAGGCCTGCGGCTGCTGGGGCATCGGCTTCGGGTCAGCCTGGTGAGTCCTCTGGGGATTTGGGGTTGGGGCCTGTTCCTTTGAATGTGACGGGGGATGGGGGGTTGCGGGTTTTGCTTTCACAGTTAATGAGTGTTTTGTCTGGGCGTCCTGGGGGTACGGCTGTGGGGGCTTCCCCAGTTCCTGTGTGGGTTGCTCCGGCGGCGGGAGTACAGGTTGAGGCGCCGGCGGGGGGCGGGTCGGTGGTGGCATCGGCCGTGGGTGGAGGTGCTGCGGGAGCTGCAGCGGTCGCTAAGGCAGCGGCGGAGGATGTCCGTATGGCGGACTACGCGAAAGGGGAAGTGTATGTCTGTTTTGAGGGGCCCCTGGGGGCTCACTTGAAACCGGAAGTGAAGGAGAAGATCTGGAAGGACGAATATGTCGAGATCTTCTCCTTGCTTCCGTTGGAAAAATTTAATTTAGATAGGAAGAAGCCGGAGGAGAGTAAGAAGGAGGAGGAGGAGAAACGGCGGGATCGGCTGATACCTCGCACGTTTACTAATTGGATGCAGGCCTTTTCTATCCTGGCGAGTGTTATTGGGGAGAAGGCACCAGAACATTGTTCGGCGCTTTTTTGTTATTTTGATTCTATTGGTGAGGCATACCGGGTGTATGGGGGAGTGGCGTGGCTGCGTTATGACGAGCATTTTCGTCAGCGCAAGGCGGTCCGGGCTTCCTTGAGGTGGGATCATAAGGACATAAGTTTATGGATGCGACTTATGGCCGCTCCTCGTGGGGGGTCTCAGCCCTTTCAGGGGGCGGCCGGCGGTTTCTCAGCGGCCGGACAGTCGGCCGGTTCGCGTCGGGGCTGCTGTTGGCAGTATAATGAAGGGCATTGCCGCTTCCTCTCAGATTGTAAATTTAAGCATGAATGTTGGGGGTGTGGGGGGGGGCTCACAGTTTCTCCCGATGTTTTAAGCGTGGGAAAGGAAAGGGAGCTGAGGCTTCAGCGTCCCGGGGCGACTCCAGTGAGGGTGAACGTGATGCGGCCGTTTTTAAGACAGTACCCAAATAGGTCGGCGGCGGTTTTGTTGGAGGAGGGTTTTAGTTTGGGTTTTGTGATTCCCAGTTCGGCAGTTGCGCAGGGGGTTGGGGGGCGCAATTTGGTTTCGGCTTATGGTCATCCTCAGGTGGTCACGGCTAAGCTGCAAAGTGAGGTGGCGTTGGGCAGGATGGCGGGTCCTTTTCCGGACCCGCAATTGGCGGATTTGGTGGTTTCACCGCTAGGCCTGGTTCCTAAAAAGGAGCCGGGCAAGTTCAGATTGATACATCATTTGTCTTACCCGGCTGGGGCTTCGGTTAATGATGGGATTGAGGAGGGTGTGTGTGCGGTGACATATACCTCTTTTGATGCAGCGGTGCGGTGGGTTCGGAAGTTTGGACAAGGGGCATTATTGGCCAAGACGGATGTGGAATCGGCGTTCCGTTTGTTGCCGGTCCATCCGGGTAGTTTTCATTTATTAGGAATTTGTTGGGAGGGTCAGTATTATGTTGATTGTTGTTTACCAATGGGCTGTTCGATTTCATGTGCGTATTTTGAGGCTTTTAGTTGTTTTTTGGAATGGGTGGTGTGCCAGGAGGCCGGCTGGTCCTCTGTGCTGCATTACCTTGACGACTTTCTTTTTTTGGGGCCCAGGGGCTCTCGGATTTGTTCGGTGTTGTTGCATACTATGGAGGCGGTAGCGCAGCGTTTTGGGGTCCCGTTAGCTCCTGATAAGACGGAGGGACCGTCCACGGTGGTGAAGTTTTTGGGTATAGTGATTGATTCGGATCGTATGGAGTGTCGCTTGCCGGAGGATAAGTTGGCGGATTTGAGGCAGTGTGTGCAGCAGTGTCGGCGTTGTAAGAGGGCACCTTTGAAGGAGGTCCAGTCGTTGTTGGGGAAATTGAATTTTGCCTGTAGGATTTTACCTATGGGTAGGGTTTTTTGTAGACGTTTGTCCTTGGCCACGGCGGGGGTGACGGTTCCGCATCACTATGTTAGGTTGTCTGGGGAGGTGCGTACAGACTTGGAAGTGTGGGATTCCTTTTTGTCGGTTTACAACGGCAGGTCCATGTGGATGGCGGAGGTGGTTGATGATGCTGAGTTGGAATTGTTTACCGATGCAGCGGGTTCGGTAGGTTATGGGGCATTTTTTCAGGGGGAGTGGAGTGCGGCGGGGTGGCCGGATTCTTGGCGTGCGGCGGGTTTGGTGGCTAATCTAGTTGTGTTGGAGCTGTTTCCTATTGTGGTGGCAACGGAAATTTGGGGGGATCGGCTGAGGGATAGGAGGGTCCGTTTTCGTTGTGACAATATGGGGGTGGTCCATGCGATTAATAATCAGACTTCTAGTTCTCCGCCGGTTTTGCGCTTGCTTCGTCATTTGGTTCTGCGGGGATTGTTGTTGAATGCGCAGTTTGTTGCTGTACATGTTCCAGGTGTTGTCAACTCTGTCGCTGATTCTCTTTCTCGTTCACAGTGGGACAGGTTTCGCGTGCTGGCACCGGAGGCGGAGCGGTGCGGGATCCCTTGCCCCGATTGGCTGTGGAGCGTGGTTTGGGAGCGGCGGCGCAGTTGATTCAGAGGTCACTGAGTGCTCGCACTTGGTCTGCGTATTCGAAGGTTTGGGGTGAATGGGAGGTGTTACTGGAGAGGGTGGGTGTGTGTGCTGGTACTGAGGACTGGGTGACTGTGGTGCTGTATTTTGTGGGGATGCAGTTTGAGTCGGGGGTGTCTGTTTCGGGTGTGTCACGCCGTATGTCAGCTCTGGCGTTTTGGTTTTTGGTGCGGGGCCTGGGGGATGCCACTAAGCATTTTTTAGTGCGTCGCGCCCTTATGGGATACCGTAGGGGGGGTACGCAGCCGGATAGGCGTCGCCCGGTTTCTTTTGATTTGTTGGGTTTCCTGGTGGAACGGGTGGAGTGTGAATGCACGGATGCTTACGAGGTGCTGTTGTTTCGGGTGGCGTTTGTGTTGGCCTTTTTTGGGGCCTTTCGAATTTCGGAACTGGTGGCTCAGAGTAGATCGGTGGTTGGGGGTTTGTTGTATGGGGATGTGATTTTGCAGGCGGAGGGGGTGAGTTGTTTTTTACGCAGGTCCAAAACTGATCTGAGAGGTCGGGGTTGTTGGGTGGTTCTAGGTGATTTGCCAGGGTCCTTGGTGTGCCCGGTGCGATGCGTGCGGGCGTTTCTGTCAGTGAGGCCGGATGGTATGGGATCTTTTTTAGTGCATAGGGATGGGTCATCTCTCTCGCGCTTTCAATTTGTGTCTGTTTTCCGTAGATGTTTGAAGGCACGGGGGCTAGATCCTGGGGATTACAGTTCTCATTCATTTAGAATAGGGGCCGCCACTGAGGCGGCCCGGTGGGGGATGGGTGAGGAAGTGATTCGGCGGATTGGGCGATGGGAGTCTGCTCGTTTTCGTCTGTATGTTCGTCCCCATCTGTTATGATTATGTTACGTGGGTTATTTTGCTTGCTATGTTTTCTTGTTTGTGTTTTTCAGGTCGTGATCCGTGCTTGGTGTGGATTTTTGGTCACTCCTATGTTCGGAGGGGGGCGATCCGGGCTGCGGTGAGACGGGACGGGAGGCAGCTGGGTTTTTCGAGGGACCTGGCGGTGTTGCGGTGGATTGGAATTGGTGGCATGCTGTGGTGCGGGGTGCTCCCTGAGGTACAGTTCAACGCTTCTTTGGACCGCCACCCGGACATCTTGGTGGTGCATGCTGGGGGCAATGATTTGGGCCTTCGATCGTCACGGGAGTTAATTAGAGACATTAAGCTTGACATTCTGAGGCTAAAATCTACCTTTCCAGGTTTGTTGTTCGTTTGGTCTGACATGGTGGCTCGGCGGGTGTGGCGGCACGCCAGGTCGGTGGATCGCTTGAATAAGGCTCGGGTCAAGCTCAACAAAGAGGTGGGTCGTTTTGTTCGTAGGAATGGGGGGATAGTGGTGAGGCACACTGATCTGGAGGGGGAGCCTTGGGAATTCTTGGATCCTGATGGTATTCATTTAAATGACATTGGAATGGATTTGTGGGCGTTGGCCTTGCAAGGGGGTATTGAGCTGGCGTTGCGTGTGTGGCGGGATGAAGGTCAGTGAGGTGTCACTGTCTTTCATCTGTGGCATGTGAAAGGGTCCCGGGGGAGTTAGTAGTTTGAAAGATAAATGTTTGAGATGGTTCAATTGGGCCTCCTGGTGGTGGTTCTGGGCCTCAGGAGTTCGAGGGATTGTGCGGAAGGTTACCGGGGTGCCTCTGGTCCAGGGGCTCGCGGCCAGGGGTAAGAAGCGTGTTGCACAAATCCGGTTGGGGGAGGGGAGTGCCCTCCAGTTTGGTTATGTTTATATGTAAATATTCAAATGTTATTTATTGGTTTGTTAAATAAATGGGCCACATGGCCCAATTTTCCCACAGCAGGTGTCAGTGTCTTTTCTATTGGGAGAAGGGGTTGTTACGTGGTTAAGAGTGGGTTAGAGAGGAAGGGATGTATCTAAAATCCCATCCAGTCATGGGAGCAAACGGAGCGGGGGAACCCCTGGCGTAGTGGCGTCTTGACGGGGGTTTTAGTGGCCCTCACAGATGTTAGTAAGGGTTAATGGGGTTAGAGGTATATTTCAAGAGAATGGGGGTTAAAGGGTTAAATGGCTGCTGCTCCTTTAAGGGACAGTAGCAGGTGGCTCGAGAGTGGGGTGAAAGAGAGGTCATCTGGAGGGGAGGGGGAGGAGTGTATATAGGGGGGTGCCCCAGGGGGGGAGGGTACTCACCAGTCGGCGTGTAGAAGCGAGAAGAAGATCCCGCCCGCCCGCCCTTTTTTTAAACGCTTGGTGGGTGGGATTCTGATAAGGGGGAGGCATGTGAAAGGGTCCCGGGGGAGTTAGTAGTTTGAAAGATAAATGTTTGAGATGGTTCTGGGCCTCAGGAGTTCAAGGGATTGTGCGGAAGGTTACCGGGGTGCCCCTGGGCCAGGGGCTCGCGGCCAGGGGCTTGCGGCCAGGGGTAAGAAGCGTGTTGCACAAATCCGGTTGGGGGAGGGGAGTGCCCTCCAGTTTGGTTATGTTTATATGTAAATATTCAAATGTTATTTATTGGTTTGTTAAATAAATGGGCCACACGGCCCGATTTTCCCACAGCAGGTGTCAGTGTCTTTTCTATTGGGAGAAGGGGTTGTTACGTGGTTAAGAGTGGGTTAGAGAGGAAGGGATGTATCTAAAATCCCATCCAGTCAAGTGTATGTATAATGGATATATGATTGCTGTACAGTCACAGTGTATGTATAATGAATGTATGCTTGCTGTACAGTGTATGTATAATGGATGTATGATTGCTGTACAGTGTATGTGTAATGAATGTATGATTGCTGTACAGTGTATGTATAATGGAGGTATGCTTGCTGTACAGTGTATGTATAATGGATGTATGATTGCTGTACAGTGTATGTATAATGAATGTATGATTGCTGTACAGTGTATGTATAATGGATGTATGATTGCTGTACAGTGTATGTATAATGAATGTATGATTGCTGTACAGTGTATGTATACTGAATGTATGATTGCTGTACAGTGTATGTATAATGGAGGTATGCTTGCTGTACAGTGTATGTATAATGGATGTATGATTGCTGTACAGTGTATGTATAATGAATGTATGATTGCTGTACAATGTATGTATAATGGAGGTATGATTGCTGTACAGTGTATGTATAATGGATGTATGATTGCTGTACAGTGTATGTATAATGGATGTATGATTGCTGTACAGTGTATGTATAATGGAGGTATGATTGCTGTACAGTGTATGTATAATGAATGTATGATTGCTGTACAGTGTATGAATAAAGGAGGTATGATTGCTGTACAGTGTATGTATAATGGAGGTATGATTGCTGTACAGTGTATGTATAATGAATGTATGATTGCTGTACAGTGTATGTATAATGGAGGTATGATTGCTGTACAGTGTATGTATAATGGATGTATGATTGCTGTACAGTGTATGTATAATGAATGTATGATTGCTGTACAGTGTATGTATAATGGAGGTATGATTGCTGTACAGTGTATGTATAATGAATATATGATTGCTGTACAGTGTATGTATAATGGAGATATGCTTGCTGTACAGTGTATGTATAATGGATGTATGATTGCTGTACAGTGTATGTATACTGAATGTATGCTTGCTGTACAGTGTATGTATAATGGATGTATAATTGCTGTACAGTGTATGTATAATGGATGTATGATTGCTGTACAGTGTATGTATACTGAATGTATGATTGCTGTACAGTGTATGTATAATGGATGTATGATTGCTGTACAGTGTATGTATAATGGATGTATGATTGCTGTACAGTGTATGTATAATGGAGGTATGATTGCTGTACAGTGTATGTATACTGAATGTATGATTGCTGTACAGTGTATGTATAATGGAGGTATGATTGCTGTACAGTGTATGTATAATGGAGGTATGATTGCTGTACAGTGTATGTATAATGGAGGTATGATTGCTGTACAGTGTATGTATAATGGATGTATGATTGCTGTACAGTGTATGTATAATGGAGGTATGATTGCTGTACAGTGTATGTATAATGGAGCCTCCAATCTAAAAAAAAAAGCTTCCAATCCCCAAAAAAGTTTTAATAAAGTTTTTCATTTTGTTTGTATTGATATTTATATGAGTGTAGGTCTGTTTATGTATGTGTGCATGCAAGCAAGAGGGGCTGAAACGTCGCACTGTTTGACATGTGGAATAAATAGTTAATTTTTGGATATTTGGAGTGCCGCACCATTTTTGAAGTTATCAATTGGCTGTGATCGAGCCTGAGGAGCTGGCACCCGCCTACTGTGGTAAAGTAGTGCTGCATTTTTTTCGACATTTATATATATATATATATATATATATATATATATATATATAGGTATATAAACACACACGCGTGTGCGGTGTGAGTTTGTGCTTTTGGGTGCACACTCCTCTACACCCCTCTGTCACCCATGTACACTCCTCTACACCCCTCTGTCACCCATGTACACTCCTCTACACCCCTCTGTCACCCATGTACACTCCTCTACACCCCTCTGTCACCCATGTACACTCCTCTCTACCCCTCTGTCACCCATGTACACTCCTCTACACCCATCTATCACCCATGTACACTCCTCTACACCCATCTATCACCCATGTTCACTCCTCTACACCCCTCTGTCACCCATATGCACTCCTCTCTACCCCTCTGTCACCCATGTACACTCCTCTACACCCAACTATCACCCATGTACACTCCTCTACACCCCTCTGTCACCCATGTACACTCCTCTACACCCATCTATCACCCATGTACACTCCTCAACACCCCTCTGTCACTCATATACACTCCTCTCTACCCCTCTGTCACCCATGTACACTCCTCTACACCCCTGTCACCCATGTACGCTCCTATACACCCCTTTGTACATTCCTCTACACCCCTTTCACCAATGTATGCTCCTCTACACCCCTGTCACCCATGTACACTCCTCTACACCCCTGTCACCCATGTACACTCTTCTGCACCCCTCTGTCACCCATGTACACTCCTCTATACCCCTCTGTCACTCATGTACACTCCTCTACACCCCTCTGTCATCCATGTACACCCATCTGTCACCCATGTACACTCCTCTACACCCCTCTTTCACCCATGTACACTCCTCTACACCCTTCTGTCACCCATGTACACCCATCTGTCACCCATGTACACTCCTCTACACCCATCTGTCACCCATGTACACCCATCTGTCACCCATGTACACTCCTCTACACCCCTCTGTCACCCATGTGCACCCATCTGTCACCCATGTACACTCCTCTATACCCCTCTGTCACTCATGTACACTCCTCTATACCCCTCTGTCACCCATGTACACTCCTCTACACCCCTCTGTCACCCATGTACACCCATCTGTCACCCATGTACACTCCTCTACACCCCTCTGTCACCCATATACACCCATCTGTCACCCATGTACACTCCTCTACACCCCTCTGTCACCCATGTACACCCATCTGTCACTCATGTACACTCCTCTAAACCCCTCTGTACTCTCCTCTACACCCCTGTCACCCATGTATGCTCCTCTACACCCCTGTCACCCATGTATGCTCCTCTACACCCCTGTCACCCATGTATGCTCCTCTACACTCCTTTCACCCATGTATGCTCCTCTACACTCCTGTCACCCATGTATGCTCCTCTACACCCCTGTCACCCATGTATGCTCCTCTACACCCCTGTCACCCATGTATGCTCCTCTACACCCCTGTCACCCATGTATGCTCCTCTACACACCTGTCACCCATGTACGCTCCTCTACACCACTGTCACCCATGTACGCTTCTCTACACCCCTCTCTACACCCCTATGTACACTCCTCTACACCCCTCTAAACCCCTCTGTCACCCATGTCCACCCCTCTACACCCCTCTGTCACCCATGTCCACCGCTCTACACCCCTCTGTCACCCATGTCCACCCATCTGTCACCCATGTCCACTCTTCTACACCCCTCTGTCACCCATGTAAAAAAAAGAAAGAAAAAAAAGTTTGGCGCCTAATAGGTTTGTTTTGCAGGTTTAACGGTGAAGAATTGTGGGTGGAAGAAATCGTGATGATGGCCCAGACCAGATGGAGAAGAGAAGGCAACGATGCAAATTAGAGAAGACGTCATTGGTGAGTTGCTGTATAAAGCAGCACTTTAAACTACATACTCACTGATAAATAGATATAGTGCATTGCGTTTTTTACCGTTTTATCCTTTTTTTTTTTTTTTTCCCTTGCTCGTCAACCTCGGTAGCGGTGCCCCGTGGAAATTTTTTTCCCAAGGTGTGCCCCGACCCGAAAAAGGTTGGGAAACACTGGTATATACATACATTCATAGATATATGGGATACAATACAGGAATATGGGTGCACTACTGTGGTAGATGTAAACAATACATTGGCTATCCCTCAACACTGATGTTAAAATTGAGACATTCGCCAGTGTATCCTTATATGAAGGACACACCAGAGCCCGCACACCAACGCCAAGGTTTCTCAAATTGGTGCGAGACCTAACGCTAATCCTACCTGTGCTTGATAAGCAAAACAGGGGCCAGTGGGCAATTACGGCAGCATTCGGTTGACTCACAACTTCCTCCCAGATACCCTCCAGCGTGACTGAGCACACATGCAATGGGAGGAGGGAGGCAAGCTGCAAGCCCCACCTGAGTTGGCTAATATGGGTGCCTGGCCTCACAGGTGCTACCTTAATGCTGCCTTGTAGATATTCAAGGAGCATTAATGTTGGAGTTTACACACCTCCAAATATAAAATTTAAACAAACAACAAAAAACGTGGTCTCAAATGGCTGGAGGTGCTCAACCCCAAATGCGGTTGTGCATTTATACTGGGGGAGCAGATCCTGCCCTTGTAGTCCGTTGCTAGGGGCGATCCCCAGCATAAAAATGCATACAATGGAGGATGCCTGCAGCGGACTACAAGTGCCACAAGTGTGGTCAGTATATAGTATACATTCATATATATGGGGGTCAGTATATAGTATACATTCATATATATGGGGGTCAGTATATAGTATACATTCATATATATGGGGGTCAGTATATAGTATACATTCATATATATAGGGGTCAGTATGTAGTATACATTCATATATATGGGGGTCAGTATATAGTATACATTCATATATATGGGGTCAGTATATAGTATACATTCATATATATGGGGGTCAGTATATAGTATACATTCATATATATGGGGGTCAGAATATAGTATACATTCATATATATGGGGGTCAGTATATAGTATACATTCATGTGTGGTCAGTATATAGTATACGTTAATATATATGGGGGTCAGTATATAGTATACATTCATATATATAGGGGTCAGTATGTAGTATACATTCATATATATGGGGGTCAGTATATAGTATACATTCATATATATGGGGGTCAGTATATAGTATACATTCATGTGTGGTCAGTATATAGTATACGTTAATATATATGGGGGTCAGTATATAGTATACATTCATATATATGGGGGTCAGTATATAGTATACATTCATGTGTGGTCAGTATATAGTATACATTAATATATATATATGGGGTCAGTATATAGTATACATTCATATATGGGGGGCAGTATGTAGTATACATTCATATATATGGGGGTCAGTATATAGTATACATTCATATATATGTGGTCAGTATATAGTATACATTCATATATATGGGGGTCAGTATATAGTATACATTCAAATATGGGGTCAGTATATAGTATACATTCATATATATGGGGGTCAGTATATAGTATACATTCATATATATGGGGGTCAGTATATAGTATACATTCATATATATGGGGGTCAGTATATAGTATACATTCATATATATGGGGGTCAGTATATAGTATACATTCATATATATGGGGGTCAGTATATAGTATACATTCATATATATGGGGGTCAGTATATAGTATACATTCATATATATGGGGTCAGTATATAGTATACATTCATATATATGGGGGTCAGTATATAGTATACATTCATATATATGGGGGTCAGTTTATAGTATAAATTCATTTGTGGGGACAAGTATATAGTACATTTTTATGTTGGGTCATTATTAGTGTTGAGCGGCATAGGCCATATTCGAATTTGCGATATATTTTCGCATAAACAAAAATTTGCATGGGCGAAAGTTACCATATGTGAAAAATTTGCATAAACGAAAATTTGCATATGCAAATTTTCCCATATGCGAAAATTTGTACGCCAGTCTCACACAGCAGTATTAGAGCCTTCTTTACACCACACAAGCTGGAAGCAGAGAGGGATGATCACTGTGATGTGTATTGTGGGGGAAAAAACAATATTCATAATTTCGAATATATAGTGCTATATTGGTGAATATTCGCGAATTCGCGCATTGCGAATATTTGCGAGCAACACTAGTGTTGACCACCAGACGAAGGGGCAGCCGACACGCCCCCTCAAAAAAAGCGCTATGGCAGAGCCAGAGATATCCAAAGGCAGCGCTGCATCAGTCCCCCCAAAAAATGTGAGTTCCTGGATTTAAATATCTATATTCAGGATGGCTGTTCGCATACTGCCAACTATTTTAAGGAGGTGGATGCAAACAGATACCTCGACTTTAACAGTTGCCATCTTAAATAATGGAAGAAGAACATTCCATTCGGTCAAATGAAAAGAATCCGAAGGAATTGTTCTTCCACCCAAAAATACCTACAACAACTAGAGAACCTGGAGGATCGTTTTAAACAAAAAGGGTATCCCAAACCCCTTATACAAGGAGCACGCCAGAGAGTGGACGAATTAGAACAAAGTGCTTGCTTGAAAAATAATAAACAGGGTAATGCAGAGGGGGGTTATAATGAGGAATTTGATTCTGTTTTTCTAACTAGGTATTACACTTCACACACCAATATTTTTTTTACATTTTTTTTTATTTTTTTTTGTATAGGTAATATCACCAGCTCATATTATTGTGTCATGATTACTGGCACCATATGTAGTCCCCCAGTTATTCTTCTTTAGATGTTTTCCGTGTCCTGTGCAGTATCTCTCCCAGAAGTCCACTTGATGGCCCCCGTGGTGGTCTACACCCCGAAGTCATCAATTTTTACTCTAAGAGAGAGTGTGCAGCTGTTTCTGGAGACGGTCAACAATAACCTCTGCATGGTGGAATAATAGGTCACGATGTTTATCAGGATCAGTAGAAGCATCACCCACTCGATGATTATGATGGGGATTTCACGGATCTCGTCCCAGTCTTCATCATTATGGAATAATTCCTTTAATGTTTCATATCCAAAATAGAAAACTACACAGACAAAAGTCAGGCCACAGCAGGTGCATCTACTATGGTGGATGACTTTTTTTGCTCCTGGTAATTTATACATCTGGATGGACTGCCCAAGGTAGTATAAGGCTTCACATGTAATGGAAATTATCGTGCTGACAAAGTGTATCCTGGGATATTCTTCGGGGGACAATACATGCATAACAGCTGTGGAAAAACAGGAGGCCCACACAATGGCCAGCAGGATCCTCTGGATCAGGACCTGATGACCCCTGAACTCTTCAGTATGCATAACCATATACTTATAAATAAGAAAGGTTAGTACCAAAGTGCCAATGGACGTCCCTATGAATCCAATTCTGAATAATATGCTTTCGGGAAAGACATTTCCCACGTCACTGTGAAGGAAAAGAAACCAATGTTATTATGGATATTTCCTCACTCCCAACCCATGAAATAAGAATCATGTGCTTGTTTATCTTACCTGATGCTCATCAGTGGCGAGGCTGCATGGCCGAGGACGACCGTCATGATGTAGCTGGTGGCAAGCCAGGCCGCACACCAAAACGCCAACAGGAGGGGGACGAACCCCAGTCCTTTTAGCTCCATTTCAGACAAGTAGAAAAAGAAGACGCTAATCTCACTATTCTCACTAATCGCACTGGAACAGACTGAAGGCTCGGGCGGCTGTCAGTGGGATGTCAGGCCTCCAGCTGTCTATGACATCACATGTGACATGTCAGAATGACTGCTTGTTTCTTTGAGCTGCCATGATTTAGTATCTGCTATAGACAGAACCTGATGTTTTTACTATGGACCTTACAGACCTCAGAACCCAAGTAATTAGTGCAGGGGCTCCATTTTGATCATCTCATATTTCACATTATTTGAGTTCCAGGGCTCAGATACATTTGCATCCTCTATAGCAGTGGTCTTCAAGCTGTGAACCCCCAACCGCTGCAGAACCACAACTCCCAGCATGCCCAGACAGCAACTTTGCATAAGGAAATAGTCTAATTAAACTTTTCTTATATATAGAATCCCTGAAATCTCCAATCTCTCCTTTTATTGCTTTATGATCTGTGTTACTTATTTGTAAAAAACAATGTTTCTGATTGTCTTCCCCCCACACACTTATGGGCTATCTCTTCAAACGACTTTATTTGACCTAAAGCGTATAATTGATTTACATAAATAAGCCCCTTTTCATCCAAAAGAGTGAATCTTTAATTTTAAGGAATTCTTTAAGTGCTTTATTCGACCATAATGAAGTAAAGTCAAATCTCCATGTGATTTTAAACATTTTTTAAGTTCCTCCCATACTTAATTATCTAGATATGCATGGGTGTAGTGAGTATCCCAGCTTCCAAAATCTCAAAAATATCCTTCATTTTTCAGAGGCTTTTTCAAAAATGAAAGAAGCGATCTGATTGGTTGCTATGGGCAACTCAGAAACTTTTCCTCTGGGCAGGTTTTGATAAATCTCCCTCTATGGGGGAGATTCATCAAGACCAGTGTAGAGGAAGAGTTGTGCAGTTGCCCATAGCAACCAATCAGATTGCTTCTTTCATTTTTCACAATGCCTTTGCAAAATGAAAGAAGCGATCTGATTGGTTGCTATGGGCAACTCAGCATATTTTCCTGGAAAAGTTTCTGAGTTGCCCATAGCAACCAATCAGATTACTTCCTTCATTTTTCAGAGACTTTTTCAAAAATGAAAGAAGCGATCTGATTGGTTGCTATGGGCAACTCAGCATATTTTCCTGGAAAAGTTTCTGAGTTGCCCATAGCAACCAATCAGATTACTTCCTTCATTTTTCAGAGACTTTTTCAAAAATGAAAGAAGCGATCTGATTGGTTGCTATGGGCAACTCAGCAGCTTTCCCCATAGACCACAATGGGCCTACTGGTTTCAATGGGCAAAAAATCAGAGTTAATGCACTAGACACAGTTCTCTATACCATTAACCCCTTCCCGACCTATGACATACCTGTACGTCATGGCTGGCAAGGTGTTCCCGACCCATGACATACAGGTACGTCATGAACATTTTTGCCGCTACTCGCGGCATCCCGCAGCGCCCGGTAAGATGGTGGCTATCACTGATAGCCAGCCATCTTACCATGCGACCACGGGGGGTTTCATCCCCCCCCCCCCCCCCCCCCCCAGCGATCGCTGCTATCAGCTGGTCAACTCTGACTAGCTAATAGCAGCGTTTCGCTATCAGAATATTTAGCAGCGCGGTGTGTAAGTCCCGATCACGGGGATCGGGACACACACCGCTCTGCTAAGTGTCCCTTACCCATCCCCCGGCATCACTTACCCGACCATGCGGTGTCCCGAGTGGTCCCGTTGCGAGCGACGTCCTCCAGGCGGTCCCGGCGGCGCTGCGTCCCGGAGGTGAGTTTCCGGCAGCAGTGCGGCATCTTCATTGGCAGCAGTGAGATCGCCGTAAAGCGATCTCACTGCTGCCTCTGGGAGTTTCAAAACGGCAACTCCCAGCATGCCCAGACAGCCTTTGGCTTTCTGGGCATGCTGGGAGTTGTAGTTTTGTAACATCTGGAGGTCCACAGTTTGGAGACCACTGTATAATGGTCTCCAATCTGTGCTGTTCCAGATGTTGCAAAACTACAACTCCCAGCATGCTCAGTCTGTCCAGGCATGCTGGGAGTTGTAGTTCTCTAACATCTGGAAGAGCATAGATTGGAGACCATTATACAGTGGTCTCCAAACTGTGGACCTCCAGATATTGCAAAACTACAACTCCCAGCATGCCCAGACTGCCCAAGCATGCTGGAAGTTGTAGTTCGGCAACATCTGATCCTTCAGATATTGCCGAACTACAACTTCCAGCATGCTTGGGCAGTCTGGGCATGCTGGGAGTTGTAGTTTTGCAACAACTGGAGGCACACTAGTTGGGAAACATTGTCCGTTTCCTACCTCAGTGCCTCCAGCTGTTTCAATTGTTGCAAAACTATAACTCCCAGCATGCACTGACAGACCATGCATGCTGGGAGTTGTAGTTTTGCAACAGCTGGAGGCACACTGGTTTGGAAACGCTAAGTTTGGTTGCAAAACACTTGAAAGTTTATTACTTAACTTAGTGTTTCCAAACCAGTGTGCCTCCAGCTGTTGCAAAACTACAACTCCCAGCATGCACGGACAGCCAAAGGGCATGCTCGGAGTTTGCAACAGCTGGATGTTTGCCCCCTCCCCCCAATGTGAATGTACAGGGTACACTCACATGGGCGGAGGTTTACAGTGAGTGCTGCAAGTTTGAGATGGCGCAAAATTTGCGCTGCAGCTCAAACTCCCAGCGGCAAACTTGCTGTGAACCTCTGCCCATGTGACTGTACCCTAAAAACACTACACTACACTACACTAACACTAACCTAAAATAAAAAGTAAAAAACACTACATATACACATTATCCCTACACAGCCCCCCTCCCCCAAAAAAATGAAAAACGTCTGGTACGCTACTGTTTCCAAAACGGAGCCTCCAGCTGTTGCAAAATAATAACTCCCAGTATTGCCGGACAGCCATTGACTGTCCAGGCATGCTGGGAGTTTTGCAACAGCTGGAGGCACCCTGTTTGGGAATCATTGGCATAGAATACCCCTATGTCCACCCCTATGCAAATCCCTAATTCAGGCCTCAAATGCGCATGGCGCTCTCTCACTTTGGAGCCCTGTCGTATTTCAGGGCAACAGTTTTGGGACACATATGGGGTATTGCCGTACTCGGGAGAAATTGCCTTACAAATTTTGGGGGGCTTTTTCTTCTTTAACCCCTTATGAAAAGGTGAAGTTGGGGTCTACACCAGCATGTTAGTGTAAAAAAATAATTTTAAGGTAAAAGGGGAAAAAAGATCCTCTAAATTTGTAATGCAATTTCTCCCGAGTATGGAGATACCCCATATGTGGGCGCAAAGTGCTCTGGGGGCGCACAACAAGGCTCAGAAGGGAGAGTGCACCATGTACATTTGAGGCGATTTGCACAGGGGTGGCTGATTGTTACAGCAGTTCTCGGAATCAGAATGATAAGTAAAAGCATTCCAGAGTTATTAATGTTTAAAGTGACAGTGGTCAGATTTTCAAAAAATGCCCAGGACCTGAAGGTGAAAATGGGCTGGGTCATGAAGGGGTTAAAGGGGTACTCCGGTGAAAACCTTTTTTTTCTTTTAAATCAACTGGCTCCGGAAAGTTAAACAGATTTGTAAATTACTTCTATTAAAAAATCGTAATCTTTCCTGTACTTATTAGCTGCTGAATACTACAGAGGAAATTATTTTCTTTTTGGAATGCTCTCTGATGACATCACGAGCACAGTGCTCTCTGCTGACGTTATTATAATAATAATAATAATAAGTCTTTATTTATTGTTGTCCTTAGTGGGATTTGAACCCTCTCCAGCTCCACTATATCTTTCTTGTACACTGGTGCTCAGTACTGTACACAGTACTCTATGTGAGGACTGACTAGTGATTTGTACAGCGGTAGCATTATTTCCTTGTCGTCGGCATCTATGCCCCTATTGATGTACCCCATGATTTTATTAGCCTTGGCAGCAGCTGCCCGACACTGGTCACTACAGCTAAGTTTACTGTTACCTAAGGCTCCTAAGTCCTTTTCCATGTCAGTCGTCCTAAGTGTTCTTCCATTTAATACATAATCCCAGCTCGGATTTTTGCATTACCTTACATTTATCAGTGTTGAACCTCATCTGCCACTTCCCAGCCCAAACCTCCAACCTATCCAGATCCATTTGTAACAGTGCACTGTCCTCTATAGTGTTTACCACTTTACAGAGTTTGGTGTCATCTGCAAAGATTGCTACTTTACTATTCAACCCCTCTGCAAGGTCATTCATGAATATATTAAATAGGACAGGACCCAAGACGGACCCCTGTGGTACCCCACTAGTAACAGTCACCCAATCAGAATAAGTACCATTAATAAACACCCTCTGTTTCCTATCATTGAGCCAGTTACTTATTCACTTGCGCACATTCTCCCCCAGCCCAAACCTTCTCATTTTATGCACCAACCTTTTATGTGGAACCGTATCAAATGCTTTGGAAAAATCCAGATATACGACATCCAGCGATTGCCCCTGGTCCAGTCTTGTGCTCACCTCCTCATAAAAGCTGATCAGGTTAGTTTGACAGGATCAATCCCTCATAAAGCCATGTTGATACAGGGTCATACATTTATTTTTATCAAGATATTCCAAAATAGCATCTCTTAGGAAACCCTCAAACAATTTACATATAACCGAGGTTAAACTAACAGGTCTATAATTCCCGGGGTCACTTTTTGACCCGTTCTTAAATATTGGCACCACATTTGCCATGCGCCAGTCCTGGGGAAGAGTCCCTGTCACTATAGAGTCCCTGAATATTAAAAATAGGGGTCTGTCTATTACATTACTTAATTCCTTTAGAACATGGGGGTGAATGCCATCTGGACCTGGTGATTTGTCTATTTTGATTTTTTGTAGGTGGCACTGTACTTCTTCCTGGGTTAGACAGGTGACCTGTACTGGGGAGTTTACCTTATCACACTGTATTTCACCTGGCATTTCATTTTCCTCAGTGAATACAGTGGAGAAGAATTTGTTTAGTATATTTGCTTTTTCCTGATCCCCGTTTATAATTTCTTCCTCATCATTTTTTAAAGGGCCAACACTTTCATTTTTGACCTTTTTGCTATTTATATAATTAAAGAACATTTTGGAGTTAGTCATACTCTCTTTGGCAATGAGTCTTTCTGTCTCTATTTTTGCGGCTTTTATCTGTTTTTTACATATTTCACATTTTTCTCTATAGCTTTTTAATGCTTCTTCACTGCTGTCCTGTTTTAGTAACTGAAATGCTTTATTTTAGTCATTTATTGCCCCCTTAACATTTTTATTCATCCATATTGGTTTTCTTTTATTTCTGACCCTTTTATTCCTATAAAGTATATACATCTTACAGTGAAAATTTAAGATATTTTTAAAAGTCTCCCATTTAGTGTCAGTATTGTTATTTTTGAGGACATTATCCCATTTTATATTGGTATGGGCTTCTCTGAGTTGATCGAACTTTGCTTTCGAAAGTTCATTGTTTTTGTGGCCCCTCGAGAGATTCCCTTATTGAAGAACAAGTTATAATGTATTAAATTATGATCACTATTTCCTCGGTGTCCATCTACTTGCACATTAATTACTCTGTCAGTTTCAGTACGTTGGTAAATATTAAGTCTAGTAGGGCGCCCCCTCTGGTCAGGAACTGCACCATTTGGGACAGATAATGGTCTTTAGCTATAGTCAGAAATCTGTTTCCTTTAAAATCAAAGTCTGCCCAGTTCTCCATGAACCCAAACCCCTCCTTCCTACACCAGCTTCTGAGCCACTTGTTTACCTCCCTAATCTCCCGCTGCCTCTCTGGTGTGGCTCGTGGTACAGGTAATATTTCAGAAAATACTACCTTGGAGGTCCTTGCCTTAAGCTTGCAGCCTAAGTCCCTGAAATCCTTTTTAAGGACACTCCATCTACCTCTTACTTTGTCATTGGTGCCAATATGTACCATGACTGCTGGGTCTTCTCCAGCCCCACCCAGCAACCTGTCAACCCGATCCGCTATGTGCCGAACTCGAGCGCCAGGAAGACAACACACTGTTCGGCTATCCCGGTCTTTGTGACAGATCGCCCTATCTGTCCCCCTAATAATTGAGTCCCCCACTACCAGTACCTGTCTGACCTGCCCTGCTCTCCTCCCTCCCTCCTTACTGGAGCAGACACCCCCCTGGCGGTCAGAGGCAAAGTCCTGCTGCAGTACCGCTAGCTCTGAAATGACATCCCCCTCATCTGCCAACTGGGCAAACTTGTTTGGGTGTGCCAGTTGCGGACTAGCCTCCCTGACACTTTTCCCTCTACTCCGTTTTCTAACTGTAACCCAGCTAACTGCCTGACTGTCCTGCCCCTCCGTCCCACTATCCATCCCCACCTCGACCCCAGAGAGTACCTGCTCAGTGAGCAGGAGACTACTCTGCGGGTTGTCAATGCATCTCAGTGTTGCCAGTTGCTCCTCTAGATCCAGGATCTGGGCTTCTAAATGAGCAACTCGCACACATCTCACACAACAATATGCACCCTCAAACTGTTGTTCAAGGATTGCATACATTGCGCAAGATGCACACTGGACTGCCTTTTCCAACATGGAGGTCATACTAGATTTGGGGATTGCAAAAATTAACAGAAAAGAAAAAAAAATCAAATATTTCAATTTAAACTTCCTGAATTTAAAGTCCCTTAATTTTAAGTCCCCTCACTTTTATACTCACTCACTTGTATGCTTCACACTCTTGTATACAGACAAACAGTCGCTAGCTCAACATAGTGTATTTGCTTTATATTTATCACAACCACAACCACCTCTCTTCCACTGCCTGGAAGTGAATTATTTTTTTTTTTTTCATTTACACATCCGAATTTAACGAAAAGTCGTAAAAGACCTGTGGGGTGTTAAGGCTCACTGGACCCCTTGGTACTTGCCTTGAGGGGTGTAGTTTCCAAAATGGTTGCCATGTGGGGGTTTTCTGCTCTTCTGGCACCATAGGGGCTTCCAAAATGTGACATGCCCCCCAAAAACCATTTCAGCAAAAATTCACTCTCCAAAATCCCATTGTTGCTCCTTCCCTTCTGAGCCCTCTACTGCACCAGCCGAACAATTTACATACACATATGAGGTATTTCCTTACTCTAGAGAAATTGGTTTACAAATTTTGGGGGGCTTTTTCTCCTATTACCCCTTGTAAAAATTCAAAAACTGGGTCTACAAGAACATGCGAGTGTAAAAAATGGAGATTTTGAATTTCCTCCTTCACTTTGCTGCTATTCCTATGAAACACCTAAAGGGTTAACACACTTACCCAAATGTCATTTTGGATACTCTGAGGGGTGCAGTTTTTTATAATGGGGTCATTTGTGGGGTATTTCTAATATGAAGGCCCTTCAAATCCACTTCAAAACTGAACTGATCCCTGAAAAATTCCAATTTAAAAAATGTTGTGAAAAATTTGGAAAAGTGTTGCTGAACTTTGAAGCCCTCTGATATATTCTAAAAGTTAAAACCTGTCAACTTTATGATGAAAATATAAAGTAGACATATTGTATCTGTGAATCAATATATAATTTATTTGGAATGTCTGTTTTTGTTACAAGCAGAGAGCTTCAAAGTTACAAAAATGCAAAATGTTCCATTTTTTCATCAAATTTTGGAATTTTTCACCAAGAAATGATGCAAGCCTCAACAAAAATTTACCACTAACATGAAGTAGAATATGTCACGAAAAAACAATCTCAGAATCAGAATGAAAAGTAAAAGCATCCCAGAGTTATTAATGCTTAAAGTTACAGTGGTCAGATGTGCAAAAATGGCTGGGTCCTTAAGGTGAAAATGGGCTGGTTCCTTAAGGGGTTAAACCCCACTGGCATTTGACAGATCTTTGGAACAGTGGGCTGTGCAAATGAAATTTTCATTTTTCTTTTGGCAGACCACTGCTCAAAAAAATCTATCAGACACCTGTGAGATGTAAATGCTCACTGCACTTCTTATTAGGGGTGTAGTTTCCAAAATGGGGTCACATGTGTGTGTGTGTGTGTGTGTGTGTGTGGGGGGGGGGGGGGGTTCACTGTTCTGGCACCATGGTGGCCTAAACACACATGGCTTCCAATTTCAGCCAGATTCTCTCTCCAAAAGCCCAATGGTGCTCCTTTTCTTCTGAGCCCTGTAGTTCACCCACAGAGCACTTTACATCCACATGTGGGGTATTTTCTGACTCACAAGAGATGGGGTTACAAATTTTGCGGGGCTTTTTCTCCTATTACCCCTTGTGAAAATGATAAAATTGGGGTAACAATAGCATTTTAGGGAAAAAAATAAAATTTTATTTTCACCTCCAACTTTAACAAAAATTTGTCAAACACCTGTGGGATGTTAAGGCTCACTATACCCCTTGTTACTTTACGTGAGGGGTGTAGTTATCTAAATGGGGGTCACATATGGGTGTTTTTTATGTTTATGTCAGAACTGCTGTAACTACCAGCCACCCCTGTGCAAATCACCAATTTAGGCCTCAAATGTATATGGTACACTCTGTTTACACTAACATGCTGGTGTAGACCCAAAATTTACCTTTTCTTAAGGGGTAAAAGAAGAGAAAAAAAATTTGTAACCCAAAACTGTTGCCTTGAAATATGAGAGGGCTCCAAAGTGAAAGAGCACCATGTGCATTTGAGGCCTAAATTAGGGATTTGTATCGACCTCCAAATTACCCTACAGCAGTGCTTCCCAAATAGGGTGTCTCCAGCTGTTGCACTACTTCCTGTTCAGGGTGTGGTTGTGTGATCGTCAGCTCCAGGAGAACCAGAGAACCAGAGAGCAGCAGGATTTTCACCAGCCCTCCCCCCCCCCCAAGTTTGTGGCAGCCTTCGGGGAAGGGCTTCCCTGCATGAACCCCAACGTCCCCACCTCCCGTACCAGGCCGGCGGGAGGTGGAGGTGACATTGCAACGGCCAACTCCCAGGATGGGGTACGGAGATCCTCCAGGATCCGCAGAAATGCAGAACCAACTCCACCGTCCATATCTGGAAGCCGCAAGGCTGCAAGGAAGGCTACAAGCAAGGCTGCAGGTAAAGGCCTGCATGAAGGTGAGGAGTTGAGGAGAAACATGGGGAGGCAAGGTACCTCTGAACCCCAGCAATGGGGGGTATTGGGTCCCAGGGAGTCTTTGGCCACTTTTGGGTCCCGACTCCAAGCAAAAATGGCGGAGTATGAGCGTCTTGGCAAAATGCTTTGTGGGCTAAGAGAGGACTTCAAATTTGCCCGTTACCAGGCTGATTACACCTCAAAAAATCTAAGGCCAGTGTATTCGGCTAAAGTGCGCACCCTGAAAAAAGATGTTGAGGAGGTAGAAAGGGTGAGGATGGAGATCATGGAAGGGGCTGGTATCTTCAGAGAAAAACTCTGCAATGAAAGTCGGTTCAGAGGCCAGCAGAACCCAGAAAGAGAGGAGGAGGTCAGTCACAGCGAAAGCAGTGCAGAGGAGGATGGTGTGGAGGTGGATGGTGGAGGAGAAAGAGAGAACAGTGCTGAGGAGGACAGTGTGGAGGAAGATGGTGGTGGAGAAAGAGAGGACAGTGCTGAGGAAGGTGCTAAAGAGAAGCAAGATGGTGGTGCAGAGGAGAGTGAAATGGAGGAGGACACAACCCAGAGTTCATACATAAATCCTGCTCAGGTAGCCCTGCCTGTAACGTCAGATGACAGCAGTGATGACAGCGGCAGCAGCAATGGGTTAATTGGTGGCGGATTGCTGAAGGCGATTGTGCTCCAAGAGTCACCTACCCATTTTGAGAACTTCTCATTTGGAAATGACTTGGGCCCAGATACTGAGGTGAAGGGCAAGAGGAAGAGGAGAAATAAAAGGAAAAAAGGAGAGGTCACCAGACTTGTTTATTCTTCTCTCCAGCAGTCTGGGCCATCTGAAAAGGTGGTTCAGGCTAGTGGGCCCCCCAGTCTGCCCGACCCCGCTTTTGCTGTAAAGCGGGGCCAGCATGGGGGGTACGTGGTGGATAAGGTTTCTAAGATGGCTGCAGACGCCAAGGAGCCCGCCTGTCCTGCCGGTAGGGAAGGGCAGGACAGGCTTAAGGTGGGCGACTCCGATGCTGCAGGACCACCCCAGGTGGGCAGGGGGCGTGTCCTAGTGCCGGAGCTTGGTGATGTTGCTGTCTGCTCGGGGGGCGGTCCCCTGAGCGATCTGGGCGTAGCAGGGCACTCCTCTGTGAGGGGGGGGGAGTGTCCATGCGTCTGGATTGGTAGAAAAGCCCGGGCGGTTGGGTGAGGTGGCTCCTGAAGGTTGCACTGACGCTGTGGGGAATCCCTGCACGTCGGCTGCTGTAGGAGGGGTGGGGGTGCGTCCGGAGGGACAGCTCCCACCCAGTGTGAAGCAGTTCTCACTGGGAACATCATTGGCGTTGAAGGAAGTGTCATCACTGGAACTGGAAGTAACATCGCCAGAACCGAAAAAGCGGTCATCGGGGGCGGGACCAGCAGCACAAACCCCCGTGGCATACGCAAATAACTCGGCCAGCTCAGGAAAGTTTAGCCAGGATAATAGTGTGAAAGGGAAGAGTGCAAAAGAGAGTGAAAATTTTGGTGATGGTATGTTGCATGAAAATGTTAGCAGTGTGCAAGAGTGGGGCATTAGAGGAGTACAAGAGAGGGGTGCTAGCGGTGTGCAAGAGGGGGGTGCTAGCGGTGTGCAAGAGAGGGGTGCTAGCGGTGTGCAAGAGAGGGGTGCTAGTGGTGTGCGAGAGAGGGGTGCTAGCGGTGTGCGAGAGAGGGGTGCTAGCGGTGTGCAAGAGAGGGGTGCTAGCGGTGTGTGAGAGAGGGGTGCTAGAGGTGTACAAGAGAGGGATGCTAGCGGTGTGCAAGAGAAGAGTGCTGGAGGCGGGCAAAGGGATGTCACTGGATCAGTAAAGAGTACTGCTGGTTCGGCTGCCCCCCTGGTGGTGACTGCTAGAAGCTATGCCAGCGTCGCTGCCGGGGAATCAAGAGGGTCCCCGTCTCCATCTGGTTCTGGGGGTCACTTGCAGCGGCGCCTCCTGGAGGCTCTGCATAAGGGTGATAGGTCAATTGAGGTAGAAGGGAGGGGTTCGGTTGACCTGTCTTTTTGGATAGAGAGGCATGGTCTGGGTGCCTTCCGAGAACAGAATGGGGAGGTGATGTGGTCCCTCCCGACACCCGGGCAGGATAGTAACCGTAGGAATGTGGCCCATCTGATTTGGAGGGGTAAAGATGCGTGCCCGCCCCGGGCAAGGGTGGTTGAGCTCCTCCTTCAGATGGAGTTCAGGGCGAGTGACATCTTTGCCCTGATTCACCCCTATGGTTCTTCTGAGTTCGACATCAGCTTTGTTCGGCCAGAGGGTCTTGAACTTTTCTGGTCGAATTACGAGATGGCTGGCTGGATTTCGCTGTAAAAGCGATATCCCGGCAGAACCAAACCAAGAGAGTGACCGTTTTGACCCTGCAACGAGTCGCTCTCTTGCTACGACATCATGACCTGGCTCGGTCGTTATGGGAATGTGACGGACATGCCCAAGAAAAATCTTGATGAGCACGGGATCTGGTCTGGGGCCTGGACATTTTCCGTCAAACTTAAGCGTTCAGGGAGCACAGTTGCCCACATCCCATCGGCAGCCTTCCTCGGACGTGACAGAATCCAAGTCTTCTACCAGGGGCAGCCTAAAGTCTGCCACAGGTGTGGTAGTCCTACCCATTTTAGCGCAGCCTGCACTGTGCAGGTTTGCGCTTTGTGTGGTGGGGCTGGTCATTTGGCTGCATCCTGTGGGCAGATCCGGTGTCATCTGTGTGGTGTCCTAGGACACCCTTTCAGCCGTTGCCCCAGCGCCTTTTCCCGTGTGGTGGCCGCTCCAGCTGGGGAGAGCTTTAGGGTTGCCACGGCTGGGGAGGGTACTTGCATGGGTGAAGGAGCAACAGGGTTAATGAAGAGCAAGAAGGGGCCTGCCAAACTAAGGAGAGAGGAAAACCGCAGAAGAAGCAGGGAGCTGGAGAGTTCTCAGGTGGCGGGGGTAGCTCCTGGCCCTGCTCCTGTCACTAGCCCAGATGTTGCTGAGACCCTGGGGGATGATGTGTTGGATGAGGAGATTAGGAGGATTCGCGAAGAGGAAGGCAAAGAGGCTGATCTTTCTGATTCCTCCCTCTATGAAAGTGTGGATGAGGAGGGGAGCTAAAGGCCGAAAAAAGACAAGGGCAAAAAAGTTGTAAAGGGGAAGTCTCAGTCCTCTATTTCAGGTGCTAAAGGCCAGGCCCTAAAAGGAAGCTTACCTGCCCCCCTTCTGATTGACCTATCGAACAGGTACCTTGTCCTTGATACCATCTCCTCCCCCTCATTGGAGGGGGGTGGCGAGGATGGGGTGCCTGAGGGATTGGAGCCTCCAGGGGGAACTGGGTCCTGTCCTGTTGAGGCATCTTCCTCGGAGGGCAGGGCTAACTCAGGGCCAGATGGAGATGGGAGCCAGATGGATCAGTCTGAGTCAAAAAAGAGATCTAAAGAAAGTAAGAATGCTCCTTCTTCTTCAGGGGATGAGGCGGTGAAGAAGAAGGGCAAGAAAAAATAATGGGTAAGGCCGTCTAACTCAATTACCCAGGATGGCAGCACTCACCCCATTGACGCTGGCATCTATTAATTGTGCCAGTATAAAGTCTGATACGGCTAGATTCGCAGCCTTTGATTTTCTCGGCCGTGTTGAAGCCGACATTTTCTTTTTACAGGAGACCAGGTTGTCAGATCTAGCCTCTCTGGTGAAAGCCAGAAGAGAGTGGAGGCGCGGCCCCTCCCACTGGTCTCTTGCGGCTGAGCCGTATAGTGGGGTGGCGGTCCTTTTTACCGCTCCGGTCGAATGCAGACGGGTCATTGAGTTAGAAATGGGGAGGTGCCTGATCTTAGATGTCTTCATGAAGGTTCAAGAGCTCCGGCTCATTAACATCTACGCCCCACAAACAAAGTGGGGCCGTAAGGATCTCTTTATGAGGATTAAGCCCTTTCTTTTTACTAGCCGGCAAGTGATCTTTGGAGGGGACTTCAATAATGTCACGAGGTCCCAAGATAGGAGAGGTTCCAATGATCGGCTGGCTTATGACTGTGTGGCCCTTAGTAATATAGTCAGGGAAGCTCGCCTAGAGGATGCCCACATCCGGAGCCCCTCAGGCCACGCGGGTTTCACCTTTCATCGAGGTAGCAGCAGGTCTAGGATAGACAGGTTTTATTTAAAGGAGGAAGCCGTCTCTTCCGCAGTGTCCGTGGTTCAGGTGGAGTTCTCCGACCACTGTATGATTTTGTTTTCTCTGAATGTTTCAGAGACCCCCCGGATGGGAAAAGGTTATTGGAAGCTGAATTCGTCCCTCCTGGAGGAAGCAGAGATAAGACAGTCCTTTGAGGATTTTCTTCAGAGTCAGGTACCTTTACTGGACTTTTGTAGTAGTAAGTCTGAGTGGTGGGAGATTTTCAAGAAGCGGGTTGCGGGGTTCTTCCGCCAGCTCTCGAGCCTCAGGTCCCTGAGCAGGTATCGCCTGTATCAGGGACTGAGGAGGAAACTCGAGCTTCTCGTCTCGACTGGAGGTAGCCGAGAGGATATCTCCAGAGTGAAGTCCTTGCTGATGAGGTGTCAGTACGATAGGCACGCATCTTTGGTTTTTGAGAGGGATTACGGGAAGTACCGCTCGCCCGACCCTTACAGGAACTGCAAGATGTCAGTGAGTAGTAAAGTAGTCTCAGGACTGATTGATAGTACGGGATCTCTGAATCGGTCCAGATCAGGGATCCTGGAGGTCGTCAGATCCTTCTACTCGCACCTCTTGGGGAGGAAGGATCTAGATCGAGACGGGATGTCGGCTTTCCTGGCTGAAACCATTCCTGAGCCAGGGGTAGACCCCTCTCTTGGCATTTTGGCAGAAGAAATCAGGGAAGAGGAAGTGAGACTGGTGATCGAGGGGCTTGCCCCCAAGAAGTCGCCAGGTCCGGATGGCTTAACATCCGAGTGGTACAGGACCTTTAAGGAGTCTTTAGCTCCCCTCTTGACTGAGGTATTCAATGAGTGTCTCTCCTCGGGCACTCTACCAAAGTCAATGAGGAGGTCAGCCCTGATTCTTCTGTCGAAGGGTAAAGATCCCAGCCGTATTGAGAATTGGAGGCCCATAGCTCTTCTCAATACAGACAGGAAGCTTCTGGCCAAGATACTGTTTAATCGGCTGGTGAAGTTTGCACCCCAGCTCCTTTCGGGGGCTCAGCACTGCTCTGTTCCAGGCCGAAGCACCTTAAGTGCTGTCCTCAGTGTCAGGGAGGCAGTGGAGCGGAGTAGTGCGGGTCTCTGGAAGGGGTACTTACTGTCCTTGGATCAGGCCAAAGCATTTGATCGAGTGAACCATGACTACCTCTGGTCCGTCCTCCTGAGATATGGCTTACCGTGTACTTTTGTTAATTGGCTTAAGACCTTATATGCAGGGGCAGAGAGTTTCCCGCTGGTGAACGGTTGGTCTGGCCGCTCTTTTGAGGTGGGGTCTGGAGTCCGTCAGGGTTGTCCTTTGAGCCCGCTTTTATACGTGTTCGCAATCGATCCCTTCGTCCGGAGGGTAGATTGTGGGCCGTTGGCGGGAGTCGGGATGAGTCTGGCGGAGCTGGATGTCGCCCAGAGAGTGGTGGCGTACGCTGATGATGTCGCCATTTTCGTGTCCTCGAGAGAGGAGGTCGATGTGGTGATGTCGGAGGTGGAACGCTACTCGGAGACATCCGGGTCTAAGATCAACCGGGATAAGTGTGAAAGTCTCTGGCTGGGAGGGGGAGATCCCACTTTTGATCTCCCGGACACCCTCCCAGGGCCCCAAGACTCAGCAAAAATTCTGGGCATCACATTCGGCCGGGATGATTATCCCACCAAAAACTGGGACGGTAAGCTACAGGATGCCACTCATAGGGTGGATCAGTGGAAGGGTTGGTCTATGACCCTCAGGGAAAGGGTACACCTGATCAAATCGTACCTGCTCCCCTTGTTTATCTATCTGGGCAGTGTATGTATCTTGCCAGAGGCTTACTACACTAGGATCTACAGCCTGTTTTTCCAACTGTTATGGGGGAACAGGATGAACCTAGTCAAGAGGGAGGTCACGTACCGCACAAGGAGACTAGGGGGTTTATCTATGGTAAACCCTGTGGTGTTCTTAACAAACACCTTCTTGAAAGCCAACATCGCTAACCTCTGGTCAGAGAGGGCTCCTCCGTGGGTACTCTCCTGCAGGGAATGGTTTCGGCCTTTCTTCCAGGAATGGGAGACAGGAGGGCAAGTGAAGGACCTCCGTACGCCCCATGGGCATCTTCCGGCTTACGCTACCCCGACTCTGAAGGCGATACGTCGGTGGGGTCTGGGAGTGTGGGAGATCAGGACCCAGTCAAGGCAGTTCCTTGACAAACGGGTTCTGTTGACCCACTTCCAGAAGCCTCTGGCGCTCAGGGACTGCCCAGGTCGGGATCTGAGGGTGGGGTTGTATCTCTTAAATATGAAAAGGATCCCCCAGAAGTTTTGGGACTTGGCCTGGCGCTGCTTTCAGGGGAAGCTATATGTGAGGGACAATTTGAAGTGCAGGAGATCTGATGACCGGGGATGTCCCCGAGAAGAGTGCGGGGACATGCTGGAAAGCATGGACCATTTCCTGCTTCATTGTCCCTTTAATATAAGGGTCTACAACCGGGTGGGCGCTTCCATCGGCTGGAGTCAACTTGCCGGCCTTACCTATCCAGAGTGGGCTTATGGGGCATTCAGGAACCTGGGTGGCCGAGATCGGGGCACTTTGTTTTTAGTCAGCTTAGTGGTTAGGTACTACACGTGGAATGCACGGTGTTTAGTGTCTAATCAGCGCAAAGTCCTCTCCGAGGTGGAGGTCTGTAGGAACATCACTGGTGACCTCGGGAAGATCAGGTCTTTGGAGTATGGCAGTCTTGGTACCAGTAGGGCTTCTCTCCTATGGAGAGGGTTTTCTTTTGATGTGCCCTAGGTACTAGACCTTTTGGGTAGAGTACCCTTGTTTTTGTTAGGGACAGTGATGCAGGGACAGGGTTAGGGTGATAGTAGGGTCAGTTTATCTTTAGGGATAATGGTAGGGTGAGAGGTAGGGTGCAGTTAGGGAAAGAATATACATTTTGTATGTATCAGGATTGCCATCCTTCTTCCTGGTGGTGGGCTAATGCATGTGCACCCTAGCTTTTTGTTTTGTTTTCAGAGGCTATGGTTATGAAGGGCTTACAGGCACCGAACTTGGGCCTAAAGTGGGTTGTATTGTTTGCTTATGTATGTTAAAGCTGGTTATGGTTAAGTTGGTTGGGAGGAGTTCTAGGTTGGGAGGGTATATTTGTGGGTGGTGGTGGTCTTTTCTTTTGGTGGACCTGGCATGGGTCAGTTGTGGACTGGACATTGAGGACTATGAACTGTATGGAAAAAACTCTGACCCATGTACAGGAGGGCGGGTGGTGTGGGTGAAGGGTCAGTTTAGTGTAGAATGTTCTTTTATATTTGTAGGTGTATATAGTTTGTGTATAGTATTGTACATAGTAGTGTATATAATGTATATATATATGTATATAGTATGTATAATATATGTAATAGTATGTATAATGTATGTAATATTATTATATAAAAAAAAAATATATATATATTTTTTTTTTTTTTTTTTTTTTTTTTTTTAAGTATATAGTATTTATAGTAGAGATAGACATGGCAGTCGAACCAGTTTTGTTTTTGTAGTAATGTTTCTTTAGTATCCCGTTGTGGATTTATTTTCTTTGGTTTATATATGTAGTATGTAGTAAAGATGTGTGTAAGCATGTGTGTATTGTGTTTTCTGAGATATTTTCCCGAGTTTGGGTATTTTGAGTTGAATTTAATTTATTTATTTATTTTTGGTTTCTTGGTTAAATGTAGTTAATATATGGATATATATGTGTGCATGTGTGAGTGTGGTATAGTGTTATTATTATTAATATTATTATTTTAAAAAAAAACATGGTGTGCAGTGTGAGTGCTTGTTGTGTTTTCTATGTATGATTTTTCCCGAGTTTGGGTGTTTTGAGTTAAAGCGAAATAGTGCTATTTTTATGTTTCTTATGAGTGTGTTGTTTGGCTATGAAAGGTGTAGTTATAATATTTCTAGTTCTAGTAGGAAAGCTGGGCTGGCCGGTTAGGCAGGATTTTTGTTCTTTTATTTAAATGTAAAGTTTGGGTTTATGTTATTTCATGTTGTTGTTTTCCGTTATGGCAAAGTTGTGCTGGTTTATGTTTTGTTATGATTTATATTTTTCTAATAAAAGATTTACAGGATATAACTCAGGATCAGTACAGGATAAGTAATGTATGTACACAGTGACCTCACCAGCAGAATAGTGAGTACAGCTCTTTAGAATAATACAGGATATAACTCAGGATCAGTACAGGATAAGTAATGTAATGTAGGTACATAGTGACCTCACCAGCAGAATAGTGAGTACAGCTCTTTAGAATAATACAGGATATAACTCAGGATCAGTACAGGATACATACGGGGGAGGGGATTATCAGATTATGCAAGTGAGGGGAGGATACCCCCGGCGGTGGGTCCCTTGCTGCGGCCTTGATCCTGGAAGCGGCCGTGTGGGGACTGAGAGGAGCGGGAGACTCTCTCTGCTCCGCTCCTCTCCTCTCTATGATGCCGCCCGTGACGTTGCACCACACGTCACGTGACCATCTCCCAGACAGCCATTGCGGTACTGGCTGCCTGGGAATGAGTGACGGCGGCGGCGGCGAACATAAAAAGGTAGCGTGCGGCGCAAACCCGCCCCCCCGCCCACTCCTACTAACATTTTGGCCGGGCCCCTGACGCCTGGCCCACCAGCCTTTATCAGATTTATGGGGCAAAAGGGGAGAGCTGCTTTTGGGCCCCCAGGAATTACAGGGCCCGGGGCAGCTGCCCTTTTTGCTCCACGGCCGCGGTGATTAGGGTGTGCCTGGGCACACCCAGCACACCCTGTGCGCACGCCTATGTACATGGGTGACAGAGGGGTGTAGAGGAGTGTACATGAGTGACAGAGGGGTGTAGAGGAGTGTACATGGGTGACAGAGGGGTGTAGAGGAGTGTACATGGGTGACAGAGGGGTATAGAGTAGTGTACGTGGGTGACAGAGGGGTGTACATGGGTGACAGGTGTGTAGAGGAGTGTACATGGGTGGCAGAGGGGTACAGAGGAGTGTACATGGGTGACAGATGGGTGTACATGGGTGACAGAGGGTTGTAGAGAAGTGTAAATGGGTGACAGAGGGGTGTAGAGAGGTGTACAAGGGTGATAGATGGGTGTAGAAGAGTGAACATAGGTGACGGGGGCATAGGGGTGACAGAGGGGTGGACAGGGGGTGGACATGGGTGACAGGAGGGTGGAGAGGGGAGACAGGGGGTCAGAGGGGTGGACAAGGGGGTAAAAGAGGGACAGGAGTGACAGAGAGGGATGGACTGGGGTAACAAAGGGACAGATGGGTGAACAGGAGGGTGGACATGGGTGACAGAGTGGGGGTGGACATGGGTGACGGGGGGGATTACATGGGTGACGGGGGAGGGATTACATGGGTGACGGGGGAGGGATTACATGGGTGACAGGGAGGGTGGACATGGGTGACAGGGAGGGTGGACATGGGTGACAGGGAGGGTGGACATGGGTGACAGGGGGGGTGGACATGGGTGATAGGGGGGGTGGACATGGGTGACAGGGGGGGTGGACATGGGTGACAGGGGGGGTGGACATGGGTGACAGGGAGGGATGACATGGGTGACAGGGAGGGATTACATGGGTGACAGGGAGGGATTACATGGGTGACTGAGGGGGTGGACATGGGTGACTGAGGGGGTGGACATGGGTGACAGGGGGGGATTACATGGGTGACAGGGAGGGATTACATGGGTGACAGGGAGGGATTACATGGGTGACGGGGAGGTGGACATGGGTGACAGGGGGGGTGGACATGGGTGACAGTGGGGGTGGACATGGGTGACAGGGGGGGTGGACATGGGTGACTGGGAGGGTGGACATGGGTGACAGGGAGGGTGGAAATGGGTGACAGGGAGGGTGGAAATGGGTGACAGGGGGGGTGGACATGGGTGACAGGGGGGTGGACATGGGTGACAGGGGGGGTGGACATGGGTGACAGGGGGGGGTGGACATGGGTGACTGGGGGGGTGGACATGGGTGACTTAGGGGTGAACATGGGTGACTGGGGGGGTGGACATGAGTGACTGGGGGGGTGCACATGGGTGACTGGGGGGGTGCACATGGGTGACTGGGGGGTGGACATGGGTGACAGGGAGGGTGGACATGGATGACAGGGGGGGATTACATGGGTGACATGGAGGGATTACATGGGTGACAGGGAGGGATTACATGGGTGATAGAGATGGACAGGGAGGTAAACAAGGCAGACATGGCTGACAGGGGGGGTGGACATGGGTGATAGAGATGGACAGGGAGGTAAACAAGGCAGACATGGCTGACAGGGGGGGGGGTGGACATGAGTGACGGGGTCGCGGGGGGGGGGGGGGGGTAGAGGGTGGACCTGGGTGACGGTGGGGGGATTTAGACAGGGTTGAGAAGGTGAACAGAGGGGTGGAAAGGGTACGGTACCTTAAGCAAGCCGGCCCGCACAGCTTGCAGTTCCATAGGAGGCACGGGAGTCCGGCGCTGGTGCAGCTCGTTCCGCCCCAGGGCACCATATCCGGCTCACTGCGCCGCAACGGAGAGGTGGACGGAGGGGGACACAGGAGACGGAGAGTGAAGGAGGGGGATGCGGGGGACACAGGGAACAGATGGGGAAGGAGGGGAACACGGGTCACGCGGCAGACGCAGGGGACGGAGGGGAACACAGGAAACGCAGGAGATGCAGGGGGACGCTGTGTGCGCAGTGCGCACGCAGACTTCCCTTCCCCCCTGCGCCGTCAGGCCGGGGCGGGACATTTAAAAAAAAATAATAGTAAAAAATTTAAAAAATCACGGCAAAATCCCGCGGCACCACGGGCAGTGCTGAACGGCACACACGTGTGCCGCGGCACCGCGGTTGGGAATCACTGCTATATACTGACCCCCATATATATGAATGTATACTATATACTGACCACATATATATGAATGTATACTATATACTGACCCCCATATATGAATGTATATTATATACTGACCCCCATATATATGAATGTATACTATATGCTGACCCCCATATATGAATGTATACTATATACTGACCACATATATATGAATGTATACTATATGCTGACCCCCATATATATGAATGTATACTATATACTGATCCCATATATATGAATGTATACTATATACTGACCCCCATATATGAATGTATACTATATACTGACCACATATATATGAATGTATACTATATACTGACCCCCATATATGAATGTATATTATATACTGACCCCTATATATATGAATGTATACTATATACTGACCACATATATATGAATGTATACTACATACTGACCCCATATATATGAATGTATACCATATACAGACCCCCATATATATGAATGTATACTATATACTGACCCCCATATATATGAATGTATACTATATACTGACCCCCATATATATGAATGTATACTTTATACTGACCCCATATATATGAATGTATGCTATATACTGACCCCCATATATATATGAATGTATACTATATACTGACCCCCATATATATGAATGTATAGTTACATAGTTACATAGTTAGTACGGTCGAAAAAAGACATATGTCCATCAAGTTCAACCAGGGAATTAAGGGGTAGGGGTGTGGTGCGATATTGGGGAAGGGATGGGATTTTATATTTCTTCATAAGCATTAATGTTATTTTGTTCCATGAATGTATCTAATCCTGTTTTAAAGCTGTTAATTGTTCCTGCTGTGACCAGTTCCTGAGGTAGACCGTTCCATAAATTCACAGTCCTCACGGTAAAGAAGGCGTGTCGCCCCTTGAGACTAAACTTTTTCTTCTCCAGACGGAGGGAGTGCCCCCTCGTCCTTTGGGGGGGTTTAACCTGGAACAGTTTTTCTCCATATTTTTTGTATGGGCCATTAATATACTTATATACGTTTATCATATCCCCCCTTAAACGTCTCTTCTCAAGACTAAACAATTGCAACTCCTTTAATCGCTCCTCATAGCTAAGATTTTCCATGCCCCATATTAGTTTAGTCGCGCGTCTCTGCACCCTTTCCAACTCCGCAGTGTCCCTTTTATGGACAGGTGCCCAAAACTGAACAGCATATTCCAGGTGAGGCCGTACCAATGCTTTATAAAGGGGGAGTATTATGTCCCTGTCCCTTGAGTCCATGCCTCTTTTGATACATGACAATATCCTGCCGGCTTTGGAAGCAGCAGCCTGACATTGTGCTATTCTGTAGTCTGTGATCTACAAGTACACCCAGATCCTTCTCTACCAGTGACTCTGACAGTTTAATCCCCCCTAAGACATACGACGCATGCAGGTTATTAGTACCCAGATGCATAACTTTACATTTATCCACATTGAACCTCATTTGCCAAGTGGATGCCCAGACACTTAGTCTATCCAAGTCATCTTGTAACTTATACACATCCTCTATAGACTGTACCGTGCTACAAAGCTTGGAGTCATCTGCAAAGATAGAAACAGAGCTGTTAATACCATCCTCTATATCATTGATAAATAAATTAAACAACAGCGGGCCCAGTACTGAACCTTGGGGTACACCACTAATTACCGGGGACCAATCAGAGTACGAATCATTGACCACCACTCTCTGGGTACGATCCATGAGCCAGTGTTCAATCCAGTTACAAACTAAAATTTCCAAACCCAAAGACCTTAACTTACCTGTCAGACGTCTATGAGGGACAGTATCAAATGCTTTAGCAAAATTCCATTCGTGCCATTCCTCTATATACAGAGCCCCCCTCTATATACACAGCCCCCCTCTATATCCACAGCCATTCCTCTATATACAGAGCCCCCCTCTATATACACAGCCCCCCTCTATATACACAGCCATTCCTCTATATACAGAGCCCCCCTCTATATACACAGCCCCCCTCTATATCCACAGCCATTCCTCTGTCAAGGCTTCTACTCACCTCTTCATAAAAGCAAATTCGATTGGTTTGACAACTTCTATCCTTAGTAAACCCATGCTGGCTATCACTTATAATACTATTATCCCCTATGTATTCCTGTATGTAATCCCTTATAAGTCCTTCAAACAATTTACCCACAATGCATGTTAAACTTACCGGTCTATAGTTTCCTGGGGAAGACCTAGAGCCCTTTTTGAAGATTGGCACCACATTCGCCTTGCGCCAGTCCCTTGGCACAATACCAGACACCAGAGAATCTCTAAATATCATGAACAGGGGTACAGATATAACTGAACTTACCTCTCTAAGAACTCTTGGGTGTAGTCCATCCGGCCCTGGAGATTTGCTTACATTTATATCACTTAACTTACCTTGTACCATCTCTACATTAAGCCAGTTCAGTACATTACATGATGTGTTACCAGCACTGACCTGTACATGATGTGTTACCAGCACTGACCTGGCCAATGTCAGCTCCTTCTTCCTTAGTATATACAGAACTAAAGAACCCATTCAGTAGCTCCGCCTTCTCTTGATCGCCTGTGACAACCTCCCCATTATCATTATTAAGGGGTCCTACATGCTCTGTCCTTGGTTTTTTTGCATTTATATATCTAAAAAAATATTTAGGATTAGTTTTGCTTTCTTTGGCCACCTGTCTCTCGTTTTGAATTTTTGCTGTTTTTATTACATTTTTACAGATTTTATTAAGCTCCTTGTACTGTTTAAATGTTATATCTGACCCATCAGATTTGTATTTTTTGAAGGATATTTTTTTTGTTGTTTATTGCTCTTTTAACATCATGTGTCAGCCATGTAGGATTTAGTTTTAATCGTTTATATTTGTTCCCCTTTGGTATATATTTAGCTGTATAGTTATTTAGAGTTGATTTAAAGATGTCCCATTTACCTTCTGTATCAGTATTTGAGAACCCCTCCCCCCAGTCTATGTCCTGTAGTGCAGCCCTCAGCCCAGGGAAGTTTGCCTTTTTAAAGTTATATGTTTTTGCCTTCCCCGCCTGTCTTTGTTTTCTACATTTTAAGTCAAAAGTAACTATATTGTGGTTGCTATTACCAAGGTTTTCCCGCACAGTTACATTACCAACCAGCTCTGCGTTGTTGGAAATGATCAGATCCAACAAGGCATCACTTCTTGTTGGGTCCTCCACAAACTGGCCCAGAAAATTATCCTGCAATAAATTTAGGAATTTTCTCCCCTTTGTAGTTTTAGCCAACCCCGGACCCCAATCTATATCTGGATAGTTAAAATCTCCCATTATTACCACTGTACCTGCCCGGGCAGCCCTCTCTATTTGTTTATAAAGCCGAACTTCTATCTCTTCAGTGATATTAGGGGGTCTGTAGATTACCCCAAATATTATTATTTCAGTATTTCCCTCCTTTTGTAATTCTACCCACAGTGATTCCACCTCCTCAGAATCATCACACACTATGGCATCGTTCACACTGACTTTCATACCACTTCTTACATACAGACAGACTCCACCACCTTTTCTGTTCATTCTATCCTTGCCAAACAATGTAAACCCCTGCAGATTAACAGCCCAGTCATGTGAGGAGTCCAGCCATGTCTCAGTGACCCCAACTATATCACCAGCCATGTCTCAGTGACCCCAACTATATCAAATATACTGACCACACATATGAATGTATACTATATACTGACCACACATATGAATGTATAATATATACTGACCACACATATGAATGTATACTATATACTGACCACACATATGAATGTATACTATATACTGACCACACATATGAATGTATGCTATATACTGACCACACATATGAATGTATACTATATACTGACCACACATATGAATGTATACTATATACTGACCACACATATGAATGTATACTATATACTGACCACACATATGAATGTATACTATATACTGACCACACATATGAATGTATGCTATATACTGACCACACATATGAATGTATACTATATACTGACCACACATATGAATGTCTACTATATACTGACCACACATATGAATGTATACTATATACTGACCACACATATGAATGTATGCTATATACTGACCACACATATGAATGTATACTATATACTGACCACACATATGAATGTCTACTATATACTGACCACACATATGAATGTATGCTATATACTGACCACACATATGAATGTATACTATATACTGACCACACATATGAATGTATGCTATATACTGACCACACATATGAATGTATACTATATACTGACCACACATATGAATGTCTACTATATACTGACCACACATATGAATGTATGCTATATACTGACCACACATATGAATGTATACTATATACTGACCACACATATGAATGTATAAAATATACTGACCACACATATGAATGTATACTATATACTGACCACACATATGAATGTATACTATATACTGACCACACATATGAATGTATACTATATACTGACCACACATATGAATGTATAATATATACTGACCACACATATGAATGTATACTATATACTGACCCCCATATATATGAATGTATACTATATACTGCCCCCCATATATATGAATGTATACTATATACTGACCACACATATGAATGTATACTATATACTGACCACACATATGAATGTATACTATATACTGACCACACATATGAATGTATACTATATACTGACCACACATATGAATGTATACTATATACTGACCACACATATGAATGTATACTATATACTGACCCCCATATATATGAATGTATACTATATACTGACCCCCATATATATGAATGTATACTATATACTGACCACACATATGAATGTATAATATATACTGACCACACATATGAATGTATAATATATACTGACCACACATATGAATGTATACTATATACTGACCACACATATGAATGTATACTATATACTGACCACACATATGAATGTATACTATATACTGACCACACATATGAATGTATACTATATACTGACCACACATATGAATGTATAATATAAACTGACCACACATATGAATGTATACTATATACTGACCACACATATGAATGTATACTATATACTGACCCCCATATATATGAATGTATACTATATACTGACCACACATATGAATGTATACTATATACTGACCACACATATGAATGTATACTATATACTGACCACACATATGAATGTATGCTATATACTGACCACACATATGAATGTATAAAATATACTGACCACACATATGAATGTATACTATATACTGACCACACATATGAATGTATAATATATACTGACCACACATATGAATGTATACTATATACTGACCACATATATGAATGTATACTATATACTGACCACACATATGAATGTATACTATATACTGACCACACATATGAATGTATACTATATACTGACCACACATATATATGAATGTATACTATATACTGACCACACATATGAATGTATACTATATACTGACCCCCATATATATGAATGTATACTATATACTGCCCCCCATATATATGAATGTATACTATATACTGACCACACATATGAATGTATAATATATACTGACCACACATATGAATGTATAATATATACTGACCACACATATGAATGTATACTATATACTGACCACACATATGAATGATACTATATACTGACCACACATATGAATGTATACTATATACTGACCACACATATGAATGTATACTATATACTGACCACACATATGAATGTATACTATATACTGACCACACATATGAATGTATGCTATATACTGACCACACATATGAATGTATACTATATACTGACCACACATATGAATGTATACTATATACTGACCACACATATGAATGTATACTATATACTGACCACACATATGAATGTATGCTATATACTGACCACACATATGAATGTATACTATATACTGACCACACATATGAATGTATACTATATACTGACCACACATATGAATGTATGCTATATACTGACCACACATATGAATGTATACTATATACTGACCACACATATGAATGATACTATATACTGACCACACATATGAATGTATACTATATACTGACCACACATATGAATGTATAATATATACTGACCACACATATGAATGTATAATATATACTGACCACACATATGAATGTATACTATATACTGACCACACATATGAATGTATACTATATACTGACCACACATATGAATGTATACTATATACTGACCACACATATGAATGTATACTATATACTGACCACACATATGAATGTATACTATATACTGACCACACATATGAATGTATACTATATACTGACCACACATATGAATGTATACTATATACTGACCACACATATGAATGTATACTATATACTGACCACACATATGAATGTATACTATATACTGACCAAACATATGAATGTATACTATATACTGACCACACATATGAATGTATGCTATATACTGACCACACATATGAATGTATACTATATACTGACCACACATATGAATGTATACTATATACTGACCACACATATGAATGTATACTATATACTGACAACACATATGAATGTATACTATATACTGACCCCCATATATATGAATGTATACTATATACTGACCCCCATATATATGAATGTATACTATATACTGACCCCCATATATATGAATGTATACTATATACTGACCACACATATGAATGTATACTATATACTGACCACACATATGAATGTATACTATATACTGACCCCCATATATATGAATGTATACTATAAACTGACCACATATATGAATGTATACTATATACTGACCACACATATGAATGTATACTATATACTGACCCCCATATATATGAATGTATACTATATACTGACCCCCATATATATGAATGTATACTATATACTGACCACACATATGAATGTATACTATATACTGACCACACATATGAATGTATACTATAAACTGACCACACATATGAATGTATACTATATACTGACCACACATATGAATGTATAAAATATACTGACCACACATATGAATGTATACTATATACTGACCACACATATGAATGTATACTATATACTGACCACACATATGAATGTATGCTATATACTGACCACACATATGAATGTATACTATATACTGACCCCCATATATATGAATGTATACTATATACTGACCACACATATGAATGTATAATATATACTGACCACACATATGAATGTATACTATATACTGACCACACATATGAATGTATAATATATACTGACCCCCATATATATGAATGTATACTATATACTGACCACACATATGAATGTATAATATATACTGACCACACATATGAATGTATAAAATATACTGACCACACATATGAATGTATACTATATACTGACCACACATATGAATGTATACTATATACTGACCACACATATGAATGTATAATATATACTGACCACACATATGAATGTATAAAATATACTGACCACACATATGAATGTATACTATATACTGACCACACATATGAATGTATACTATATACTGACCACACATATGAATGTATACTATATACTGACCCCCATATATATGAATGTATACTATATACTGACCACACATATGAATGTATACTATATACTGACCACACATATGAATGTATACTATATACTGACAACACATATGAATGTATACTATATACTGACCACACATATGAATGTATACTATATACTGACCCCCATATATATGAATGTATACTATATACTGACCCCCATATATATGAATGTATACTATATACTGACCCCCATATATATGAATGTATACTATATACTGACCCCCATATATATGAATGTATACTATATACTGACCCCCATATATATGAATGTATACTATATACTGACCCCCATATATATGAATGTATACTATATACTGACCCCCATATATATGAATGTATACTATATACTGACCCCCATAAATGAATGTATACTATATATTGACCCCCATATATATGAATGTATACTATATACTGACCCACTTATATATGAATGTATACTATATACTGACCACATATATAAATGTATACTATATACTGACCCCCATATATATGAATGTATACTATATACTGACCCCCATATATATGAAAGTATACTATATACTCGTCCCCACAAATTAATTTATACTATATACTTACCCCCATATATGAATGTATAGTATATACTGACCCCCATATATATGAATGATTACTATATACTGAGCCCCATATATATGAATGTATACTATATACTGACCCCCATATATATGAATGTATACTTTATACTGACCCCCATATATATGAATGTATACTATATACTGACCCCCATATATGAATGTATACTATATACTGACCCCCATATATATGAATGTATACTATATACTGACCCCCATATATATGAATGTATACTATATACTGACCCCCATATATATGAATGTATACTATATACTGACCCCCATATATATGAATGTATACTATATACTGACCACACATATGAATGTATACTATATACTGACCCCCATATATATGAATGTATACTATATACTGACCCCCATATATATGAATGTATACTATATACTGACCACCATATATGAATGTATACTATATACTGACCACACATATGAATGTATACTATATACTGACCCCCATATATATGAATGTATACTATATACTGACCCCCATATATGTGAATGTATACTATATACTGACCCCATATATGCATGTATACTATATACTGACCCCCATATATATGAATGTATACTATATACTTACCCACATATATATGAATGTATACTATATACTTCCCCCCATATATATGAATTTATACTATATATTGACCACATATATGAATGTTTACTATATACTTAGCAACCAATCAGATCGCTTCTTTCATTTTTGAAAAGGCCTCTGAAAAATGAAAGAAGCAATTTGATTGGTTGCTATGGGCAACTCAGCAGCTTTTCCAGGAAAGTAAAGTTTAACCACAACACTGTAACACTGTCCACCCTGGGACTCGAACCAGTGACGGTCTCCCATCCCACTGTACTGCCGAGACGGTCCTGCTTATCTTACATGCAGTGAGATCCCCATAGACCACAATTACCCTATTGGTTTTATTGGGCAAAAAATCACAGAGTTGATGCACTAGTCACAGTTCTCTATACCATTAATGAAGGGAGGGCTCAATATTCGCAAATTTGCGCATATGCGCACAAATTTTCACATATGCGCAAAAAAAGCGAATATTCGTAATTATGAATATATAGTGCTATATTTGCAATATTCGCAAATTCGCGAATATGCTATATTCGCGATTAAAATTTGAATTGCGAATATTCGTGAGCAACACTAGTCGCTGCAAATACAGTGAAGGAGTTTAAACATGCATGGGATAGGCATAAGGCTATCCTTCATATAAGATAGGGCCAGGGACTATTGATAGGATTCAGATTATTGGGCAGACTAAATGGGCCAATTGGTTCTTATCTGCCGACACATTCTATGTTTCTATACTGTATGGATATCAGAAAAATGGTTCCAAGCTCTTATTTCTTTATTAAATTCACTACTTTGGGGCAGGAAAGCACGAGAATGAAATATGTTTCTTTAACGTTAGCTGAGCACGATGGGGGTTGGGCACTTTTTTTTTTTTTTAGGTACTTTTTAGCACAAAAATTGCAGACTATTATGAGAAGGAGGGAAAATGTAGTCCTATTTTTTCTCTCTTAGGGTATGTTCACACTACAGAATTCCCGCGGAATTCCACGGGCGGAATTCCGAGAGCCGAATTCCGCGGTGTGAACTTAACATTAGTGTGAATGGGTTTCCGTGAGACCCGTTCACACTGCGGAATTTCAGCGCCACTGAAATTGTTCCGCCCAAAGAAAGAACATGTTCATTCTTTGCACGGAAGTCCGCGAGCACTGCATAGCTGTCAATGGTGACGGCTCAGTGCCGCCCGGTCCTACCGCCGCCGCCGGCTGCCAGTCTGAATCTTTGCTCACTGAATTCAGCGAGCGGAGATTCCATTCACACACTGTAGTGTGAACATACCCTAATGGGTCGTTATAAGGATATTTTTGAGATTTTGGAAGCTGGGATACTCACTACACCCATGCATATCTATATAATTAAGTATGGGAGGAACTTAAAATATGTTTAAAATCACATGGAGATTTGACTTTACTTCATTATGGTCGAATAAAGCACTTAAAGAATTCCTTAAAATTAAAGATTCACTCTTTTGGATGAAAAGGGGCTTATTTATGTAAATCAATTATACGCTTTAGGTCAAATAAAGTCGTTTGAAGAGATAGCCCATAAGTGTGTGGGGGGAAGACAATCAGAAACATTGTTTTTTACAAATAAGTAACACAGATCATAAAGCAATAAAAGGAGAGATTGGAGATTTCAGGGATTCTATATATAAGAAAAGTTTAATTAGACTATTTCCTTATGCAAAGTTGCTGTCTGGGCATGCTGGGAGTTGTGGTTCTGCAGCGGTTGGGGGTTCACAGCTTGAAGACCACTGCTATAGCGGGTGCAAATGTGTCTGAGCCCTGGAACTCAAATAATGTGAAATATGAGATGATCAAAATGGAGCCCCTGCACTAATTACTTGGGTTCTGAGGTCTGTAAGGTCCATAGTAAAAACATCAGGTTCTGTCTATAGCAGATACTAAATCATGGCAGCTCAAAGAAACAAGCAGTCATTCTGACATGTCACATGTGATGTCATAGACAGCTGGAGGCCTGACATCCCACTGACAGCCGCCCGAGCCTTCAGTCTGTTCCAGTGCGATTAGTGAGAATAGTGAGATTAGCGTCTTCTTTTTCTACTTGTCTGAAATGGAGCTAAAAGGACTGGGGTTCGTCCCCCTCCTGTTGGCGTTTTGGTGTGCGGCCTGGCTTGCCACCAGCTACATCATGACGGTCGTCCTCGGCCATGCAGCCTCGCCACTGATGAGCATCAGGTAAGATAAACAAGCACATGATTCTTATTTCATGGGTTGGGAGTGAGGAAATATCCATAATAACATTGGTTTCTTTTCCTTCACAGTGACGTGGGAAATGTCTTTCCCGAAAGCATATTATTCAGAATTGGATTCATAGGGACGTCCATTGGCACTTTGGTACTAACCTTTCTTATTTATAAGTATATGGTTATGCATACTGAAGAGTTCAGGGGTCATCAGGTCCTGATCCAGAGGATCCTGCTGGCCATTGTGTGGGCCTCCTGTTTTTCCACAGCTGTTATGCATGTATTGTCCCCCGAAGAATATCCCAGGATACACTTTGTCAGCACGATAATTTCCATTACATGTGAAGCCTTATACTACCTTGGGCAGTCCATCCAGATGTATAAATTACCAGGAGCAAAAAAAGTCATCCACCATAGTAGATGCACCTGCTGTGGTCTGACTTTTGTCTGTGTAGTTTTCTATTTTGGATATGAAACATTAAAGGAATTATTCCATAATGATGAAGACTGGGACGAGATCCGTGAAATCCCCATCATAATCATCGAGTGGGTGATGCTTCTACTGATCCTGATAAACATCGTGACCTATTATTCCACCATGCAGAGGTTATTGTTGACCGTCTCCAGAAACAGCTGCACACTCTCTCTTAGAGTAAAAATTGATGACTTCGGGGTGTAGACCACCACGGGGGCCATCAAGTGGACTTCTGGGAGAGATACTGCACAGGACACGGAAAACATCTAAAGAAGAATAACTGGGGGACTACATATGGTGCCAGTAATCATGACACAATAATATGAGCTGGTGATATTACCTATACAAAAAAAAATAAAAAAAAATTTAAAAAAAATATTGGTGTGTGAAGTGTAATACCTAGTTAGAAAAACAGAATCAAATTCATCATTATAACCCCCCTCTGCATTACCCTGTTTATTATTTTTCAAGCAAGCACTTTGTTCTATTTCGTCCACTCTCTGGCGTGCTCCTTGTATAAGGGGTTTGGGATACCCTTTTTGTTTAAAACGATCCTCCAGGTTCTCTAGTTGTTGTAGGTATTTTTGTGTGGAAGAACAATTCCTTCGGATTCTTTTCATTTGACCTAATGGAATGTTCTTCTTCCATTATTTAAGATGGCAACTGTTAAAGTCGAGGTATCTGTTTGCATCCACCTCCTTAAAATAGTTGGCAGTATGCGAACAGCCATCCTGAATATAGATATTTAAATCCAGGAACTCACATTTTTTGGGGGACTGATGCAGCGCTGCCTTTGGATATCTCTGGCTCTGCCATAGCGCTTTTTTTGAGGGGGCGTGTCGGCTGCCCCTTCGTCTGGTGGTCAACACTAGTGTTGCTCGCAAATATTCGCAATGCGCGAATTTGCGAATATTCACCAATATAGCACTATGTATTCGAAATTACGAATATTGTTTATTTTTTCACATTACACATCACAGTGATCATCCCTCTCTGCTTCAGGCTTGTGTGGTGTAAAGAAGGCTCTAATACTGCTGTGTTACCTGGCGTACAAATTTTCGCATATGGGAAAATTTGCATATGCAAATTTTCCCATATGCAAATTTTTCACATATGGTAACTTTCGCCCATGCAAATTTTTGTTTATGCGAAAATATATCGCAAATATTACGAATATGCAAATTAAGTGAATATATGACGAATATTCGTCCATATATTCGCGAAATATCTCGAATTCGAATATGGCCTATGCCGCTCAACACTAATAATGACCCCACATAAAAATGTACTATATACTTGTCCCCACAAATGAATTTATACTATAAACTGACCCCCATATATATGAATGTATACTAAATACTGACCCCCATATATATGAATGTATACTATATACTGACCCCCATATATATGAATGTATACTATATACTGACCCCCATATATATGAATGTATACTATATACTGACCCCCATATATATGAACGTATACTATATACTGACCCCCATATATATGAATGTATACTATATACTGACCCCCATATTTGAATGTATACTATATACTGACCCCCATATATATGAATGTATACTATATACTGACCACATATATATGAATGTATACTATATACTGATCCCCATATATATGAATGTATACTATATACTGCCCCCCATATATGAATGTATACTATATACTGACCACACATGAATGTATACTATATACTGACCCCCATATATATGAATGTATACTATATACTGACCCCCATATATATTAATGTATACTATATACTGACCACACATGAATGTATACTATATACTGACCCCCATATATATGAATGTATACTATATACTGACCCCCATATATATGAATGTATACTATATACTGACCCCCATATATATGAATGTATACTATATACTGACCCCATATATATGAATGTATACTATATACTGACCCACATATATATGAATGTATACTATATACTGACCCCCATATATATGAATGTATACTATATACTGACCACACTTGTGGCACTTGTAGTCCGCTGCAGGCATCCTCCATTGTATGCATTTTTATGCTGGGGATCGCCCCTAGCAACGGACTACAAGGGCAGGATCTGCTCCCCCAGTAAAAATGCACAACCGCATTTGGGGTTGAGCACCTCCAGCCATTTGAGACCACGTTTTTTGTTGTTTGTTTAAATTTTATATTTGGAGGTGTGTAAACTCCAACATTAATGCTCCTTGAATATCTACAAGGCAGCATTAAGGTAGCACCTGTGAGGCCAGGCACCCATATTAGCCAACTCAGGTGGGGCTTGCAGCTTGCCTCCCTCCTCCCATTGCATGTGTGCTCAGTCACGCTGGAGGGTATCTGGGAGGAAGTTGTGAGTCAACCGAATGCTGCCGTAATTGCCCACTGGCCCCTGTTTTGCTTATCAAGCACAGGTAGGATTAGCGTTAGGTCTCGCACCAATTTGAGAAACCTTGGCGTTGGTGTGCGGGCTCTGGTGTGTCCTTCATATAAGGATACACTGGCGAATGTCTCAATTTTAACATCAGTGTTGAGGGATAGCCAATGTATTGTTTACATCTACCACAGTAGTGCACCCATATTCCTGTATTGTATCCCATATATATGAATGTATGCTATATACCAGTGTTTCCCAACCTTTTTCGGGTCGGGGCACACCTTGGAAAAAATTTTTCCACGGGGCACCGCTACCGAGGTTGACGAGCAGCGGAAAAAAAAAAAAAGGATAAAACGGTAAAAAACGCAATGAACTATATCTATTTATCAGTGAGTATGTAGTTTAAAGTGCTGCTTTATACAGCAACTCACCAATGACGTCTTCTCTAATTTGCATCGTTGCCTTCTCTTCTCCATCTGGTCTGGGCCATCATCACGATTTCTTCCACCCACAATTCTTCACCGTTAAACCTGCAAAACAAACCTATTAGGCGCCAAACTTTTTTTTCTTTTTTTTTTTACATGGGTGACAGAGGTGTGTAGAAGAGTGGACATGGGTGACAGAGGGGTGGACATGGGTGACAGAGGGGTGTAGAGGGGTGGACATGGGTGACAGAGGGGTGTAGAGGAGTGTACATGGGTGACAGAGGGGTGTAGAGGAGTGTGCACCCTAAAGCACAAACTCACACCGCACACGCGTGTGTTTTATATATATATATATATATATATATATATATATATATATATATATATATATAAATGTCGAAAAAATGCAGCACTACTTTACCACAGTAGGCGGGTGCCAGCTCCTCAGGCTCGATCACAGCCAATTGATAACTTCAAAAATGGTGCGGCACTCCAAATATCCAAAAAATAACTATTTATTCCACATGTCAAACAGTGCGACGTTTCAGCCCCTCTTGCTTGCATGCACACATACATAAACAGACCTACACTCATATAAATATCAATACAAACAAAATGAAAAACTTTATTAAAACTTTTTTGGGGATTGGAAGCTTTTTTTTTAGATTGGAGGCTCCATTATACATACACTGTACAGCAATCATACCTCCATTATACATACACTGTACAGCAATCATACATCCATTATACATACACTGTACAGCAATCATACCTCCATTATACATACACTGTACAGCAATCATACCTCCATTATACATACACTGTACAGCAATCATACCTCCATTATACATACACTGTACAGCAATCATACATTCAGTATACATACACTGTACAGCAATCATACCTCCATTATACATACACTGTACAGCGATCATACATTCAGTATACATACACTGTACAGCAAGCATACCTCCATTATACATACACTGTACAGCAATCATACATCCATTATACATACACTGTACAGCAATCATACATCCATTATACATACACTGTACAGCAATCATACATCCATTATACATACACTGTACAGCAATCATACCTCCATTATACATACACTGTACAGCAATCATACCTCCATTATACATACACTGTACAGCAATCATACATTCATTATACATACACTGTACAGCAATCATACCTCCATTATACATACACTGTACAGCAATCATACCTCCATTATACATACACTGTACAGCAATCATACATTCATTATACATACACTGTACAGCAATCATACATCCATTATACATACACTGTACAGCAATCATACATTCATTATACATACACTGTACAGCAATCATACCTCCATTATACATACACTGTACAGCAATCATACCTCCATTATACATACACTGTACAGCAATCATACCTCCATTATACATACACTGTACAGCAATCATACCTCCATTATACATACACTGTACAGCAATCATACATCCATTATACATACACTGTGTCTGTACAGCAATCATACCTCCATTATACATACACTGTACAGCAATCATACATTCAGTATACATACACTGTACAGCAATCATACATCCATTATACATACACTGTACAGCAATCATACCTCCATTATACATACACTGTACAGCAATCATACCTCCATTATACATACACTGTACAGCAATCATACATTCAGTATACATACACTGTACAGCAATCATACATTCATTATACATACACTGTACAGCAATCATACATCCATTATACATACACTGTACAGCAATCATACCTCCATTATACATACACTGTACAGCAATCATACATTCATTATACATACACTGTACAGCAATCATACATCCATTAAACATACACTGTACAGCAATCATACATCCATTATACATACACTGTACAGCAATCATACATTCATTATACAAACACTGTACAGCAATCATACCTCCATTATACATACACTGTACAGCAATCATACCTCCATTATACATACACTGTACAGCAATCATACCTCCATTATACATACACTGTACAGCAATCATACATTCATTATACATACACTGTACAGCAATCATACAACCATTATACATACACTGTACATTAAGCATACCTCCATTATACATACACTGTACAGCAATCATATATTCAGTATACATACACTGTACAGCAATCATACATCCATTATACATACACTGTACAGCAATCATACATTCAGTATACATACAATGTACAGCAATCATACATTCATTATACATACACTGTACAGCAATCATACATCCATTATACATACACTGTACAGCAAGCATACCTCTATTATACATACACTGTACAGCAAGCATACCTCTATTATACATACACTGTACAGCAATCATACATTCATTATACATACACTGTACAGCAATCATACATCCATTATACATACACTGTACAGCAAGCATACCTCCATTATACATACACTGTACAGCAATCATAAATTCATTATACATACACTGTACAGCAATCATACATCCATTATACATACACTGTGTCTGTACAGCAATCATACATCCATTATACATACACTGTACAGCAATCATACATTCATTATACATACACTGTACAGCAATCATACATCCATTATACATACACTGTACAGCAATCATACATCCATTATACATACACTGTGACTGTACAGCAATCATACATCCATTATACATACACTGTACAGCAATTATACATCCATTATACATACACTGACTGTACAGCAATCATACATCCATTATACATACACTGTGACTGTACAGCAATCATATATCCATTATACATACACTGTACAGCAAGCGTAAATCCATTATACATACACTGTACAGCAAGCGTACCTACATTATACATACACTGTACAGCAAGCATACCTCCATTATACATACACTGTGACTGTACAGCAATCATACATCCATTATACATACACTGTACAGCAAGCATACATTCATTATACATACACTGTACAGCAATCATACATCCATTATACATACACTGTACAGCAATCATACATCCATTATACATACACTGTACAACAATCATACCTCCATTATACATACACTGTACAGCAAGCATATCTCCATTATACATACACTGTACAGCAAGCATACATTCATTATACATACACTGTACAGCAATCATACCTCCATTATACATACACTGTACAGCAATCATACATTCAGTATACAAACACTGTACAGCAATCATACATCCATTATACATACACTGTACAGCAAGCATACCTCCATTATACATACACTGTACAGCAATCATACATTCATTATACATACACTGTACAGCAATCATACATCCATTATACATACACTGTACAGCAATCATACATTCATTATACATAAACTGTACAGCAATCATACATCCATTATACATACACTGTACAGCAAGCATACCTCCATTATACATACACTGTACAGCAATCATACATTCATTATACATACACTGTACAGCAATCATACATCCATTATACATACACTGTACAGCAATCATACATTCATTATACATACACTGTACAGCAATCATACATCCATTATACATACACTGTACAGCAATCATACATCCATTATACATACACTGTACAGCAATCATACATCCATTATACATACACTGTACAACAATCATACCTCCATTATACATACACTGTACAGCAAGCATACCTCCATTATACATACACTGTACAGCAATCATACATCCATTATACAAACACTGTACAGCAATCATACATCCATTATACATACACGGTACAGCAATCATACATCCATTATACATACACTGTACAGCAATCATACATCCATTATACATACACTGTACAGCAAGCATACATTCATTATACATACACAGTGACTGTACAGCAATCATACATCCATTATACATACACTGTACAGCAAGCATACATTCATTATACATACACAGTGACTGTACAGCAATCATACATCCATTATACATACACTGTACAGCAATCATACATTCATTATACATACACTGTACAGCAATCATACATCCATTATACATACACTGTACAGCAAGCATACATTCATTATACATACACTGTACAGCAATCATACATCCATTATACATACACTGTACAGCAAGCATATCTCCATTATACATACACTGTACAGCAATCATAAATTCATTATACATACACTGTACAGCAATCATACATCCATTATACATACACTGTGTCTGTACAGCAATCATACATCCATTATACATACACTGTACAGCAATCATACATTCATTATACATACACTGTACAGCAATCATACATCCATTATACATACACTGTACAGCAATCATACATCCATTATACATACACTGTGACTGTACAGCAATCATACATCCATTATACATACACTGTACAGCAATTATACATCCATTATACATACACTGACTGTACAGCAATCATACATCCATTATACATACACTGTGACTGTACAGCAATCATATATCCATTATACATACACTGTACAGCAAGCGTAAATCCATTATACATACACTGTACAGCAAGCGTACCTACATTATACATACACTGTACAGCAAGCATACCTCCATTATACATACACTGTGACTGTACAGCAATCATACATCCATTATACATACACTGTACAGCAAGCATACATTCATTATACATACACTGTACAGCAATCATACATCCATTATACATACACTGTACAGCAATCATACATCCATTATACATACACTGTACAACAATCATACCTCCATTATACATACACTGTACAGCAAGCATATCTCCATTATACATACACTGTACAGCAAGCATACATTCATTATACATACACTGTACAGCAATCATACCTCCATTATACATACACTGTACAGCAATCATACATTCAGTATACATACACTGTACAGCAATCATACATCCATTATACATACACTGTACAGCAAGCATACCTCCATTATACATACACTGTACAGCAATCATACATTCATTATACATACACTGTACAGCAATCATACATCCATTATACATACACTGTACAGCAATCATACATTCATTATACATAAACTGTACAGCAATCATACATCCATTATACATACACTGTACAGCAAGCATACCTCCATTATACATACACTGTACAGCAATCATACATTCATTATACATACACTGTACAGCAATCATACATCCATTATACATACACTGTACAGCAATCATACATTCATTATACATACACTGTACAGCAATCATACATCCATTATACATACACTGTACAGCAATCATACATCCATTATACATACACTGTACAGCAATCATACATCCATTATACATACACTGTACAACAATCATACCTCCATTATACATACACTGTACAGCAAGCATACCTCCATTATACATACACTGTACAGCAATCATACATCCATTATACATACACTGTACAGCAATCATACATCCATTATACATACACGGTACAGCAATCATACATCCATTATACATACACTGTACAGCAATCATACATCCATTATACATACACTGTACAGCAAGCATACATTCATTATACATACACAGTGACTGTACAGCAATCATACATCCATTATACATACACTGTACAGCAAGCATACATTCATTATACATACACAGTGACTGTACAGCAATCATACATCCATTATACATACACTGTACAGCAATCATACATTCCTTATACATACACTGTACAGCAATCATACATCCATTATACATACACTGTACAGCAAGCATACATTCATTATACATACACTGTACAGCAATCATACATCCATTATACATACACTGTACAGCAAGCATACCTCCATTATACATACACTGTACAGCAATCATAAATTCATTATACATACACTGTACAGCAATCATACATCCATTATACATACACTGTGTCTGTACAGCAATCATACATCCATTATACATACACTGTACAGCAATCATACATTCATTATACATACACTGTACAGCAATCATACATCCATTATACATACACTGTACAGCAATCATACATCCATTATACATACACTGTGACTGTACAGCAATCATACATCCATTATACATACACTGTACAGCAATTATACATCCATTATACATACACTGACTGTACAGCAATCATACATCCATTATACATACACTGTGACTGTACAGCAATCATATATCCATTATACATACACTGTACAGCAAGCGTAAATCCATTATACATACACTGTACAGCAAGCGTACCTACATTATACATACACTGTACAGCAAGCATACCTCCATTATACATACACTGTGACTGTACAGCAATCATACATCCATTATACATACACTGTACAGCAAGCATACATTCATTATACATACACTGTACAGCAATCATACATCCATTATACATACACTGTACAGCAATCATACATCCATTATACATACACTGTACAACAATCATACCTCCATTATACATACACTGTACAGCAAGCATATCTCCATTATACATACACTGTACAGCAAGCATACATTCATTATACATACACTGTACAGCAATCATACCTCCATTATACATACACTGTACAGCAATCATACATTCAGTATACATACACTGTACAGCAATCATACATCCATTATACATACACTGTACAGCAAGCATACCTCCATTATACATACACTGTACAGCAATCATACATTCATTATACATACACTGTACAGCAATCATACATCCATTATACATACACTGTACAGCAATCATACCTCCATTATACATACACTGTACAGCAATCATACCTCCATTATACATACACTGTACAGCAATCATACCTCCATTATACATACACTGTACAGCAATCATACATTCATTATACATACACTGTACAGCAATCATACAACCATTATACATACACTGTACATTAAGCATACCTCCATTATACATACACTGTACAGCAATCATATATTCAGTATACATACACTGTACAGCAATCATACATCCATTATACATACACTGTACAGCAATCATACATTCAGTATACATACACTGTACAGCAATCATACATTCATTATACATACACTGTACAGCAATCATACATCCATTATACATACACTGTACAGCAAGCATACCTCTATTATACATACACTGTACAGCAAGCATACCTCTATTATACATACACTGTACAGCAATCATACATTCATTATACATACACTGTACAGCAATCATACATCCATTATACATACACTGTACAGCAAGCATACCTCCATTATACATACACTGTACAGCAATCATAAATTCATTATACATACACTGTACAGCAATCATACATCCATTATACATACACTGTGTCTGTACAGCAATCATACATCCATTATACATACACTGTACAGCAATCATACATTCATTATACATACACTGTACAGCAATCATACATCCATTATACATACACTGTACAGCAATCATACATCCATTATACATACACTGTGACTGTACAGCAATCATACATCCATTATACATACACTGTACAGCAATTATACATCCATTATACATACACTGACAGTACAGCAATCATACATCCATTATACATACACTGTGACTGTACAGCAATCATATATCCATTATACATACACTGTACAGCAAGCGTAAATCCATTATACATACACTGTACAGCAAGCGTACCTACATTATACATACACTGTACAGCAAGCATACCTCCATTATACATACACTGTGACTGTACAGCAATCATACATCCATTATACATACACTGTACAGCAAGCATACATTCATTATACATACACTGTACAGCAATCATACATCCATTATACATACACTGTACAGCAATCATACATCCATTATACATACACTGTACAACAATCATACCTCCATTATACATACACTGTACAGCAAGCATATCTCCATTATACATACACTGTACAGCAAGCATACATTCATTATACATACACTGTACAGCAATCATACCTCCATTATACATACACTGTACAGCAATCATACATTCAGTATACATACACTGTACAGCAATCATACATCCATTATACATACACTGTACAGCAAGCATACCTCCATTATACATACACTGTACAGCAATCATACATTCATTATACATACACTGTACAGCAATCATACATCCATTATACATACACTGTACAGCAATCATACATTCATTATACATAAACTGTACAGCAATCATACATCCATTATACATACACTGTACAGCAAGCATACCTCCATTATACATACACTGTACAGCAATCATACATTCATTATACAAACACTGTACAGCAATCATACATTCATTATACATACACTGTACAGCAATCATACATTCATTATACATACACTGTACAGCAATCATACATCCATTATACATACACTGTACAGCAATCATACCTCCATTATACATACACTGTACAGCAATCATACATCCATTATACATACACTGTACAACAATCATACCTCCATTATACATACACTGTACAGCAAGCATACCTCCATTATACATACACTGTACAGCAATCATACATCCATTATACATACACTGTACAGCAATCATACATCCATTATACATACACGGTACAGCAATCATACATCCATTATACATACACTGTACAGCAATCATACATCCATTATACATACACTGTACAGCAAGCATACATTCATTATACATACACAGTGACTGTACAGCAATCATACATCCATTATACATACACTGTACAGCAAGCATACATTCATTATACATACACAGTGACTGTACAGCAATCATACATCCATTATACATACACTGTACAGCAATCATACATTCATTATACATACACTGTACAGCAATCATACATCCATTATACATACACTGTACAGCAAGCATACATTCATTATACATACACTGTACAGCAATCATACATCCATTATACATACACTGTACAGCAAGCATACCTCCATTATACATACACTGTACAGCAATCATAAATTCATTATACATACACTGTACAGCAATCATACATCCATTATACATACACTGTGTCTGTACAGCAATCATACATCCATTATACATACACTGTACAGCAATCATACATTCATTATACATACACTGTACAGCAATCATACATCCATTATACATACACTGTACAGCAATCATACATCCATTATACATACACTGTGACTGTACAGCAATCATACATCCATTATACATACACTGTACAGCAATTATACATCCATTATACATACACTGACTGTACAGCAATCATACATCCATTATACATACACTGTGACTGTACAGCAATCATATATCCATTATACATACACTGTACAGCAAGCGTAAATCCATTATACATACACTGTACAGCAAGCGTACCTACATTATACATACACTGTGACTGTACAGCAATCATACATCCATTATACATACACTGTACAGCAAGCATACATTCATTATACATACACTGTACAGCAATCATACATCCATTATACATACACTGTACAGCAATCATACATCCATTATACATACACTGTACAACAATCATACCTCCATTATACATACACTGTACAGCAAGCATATCTCCATTATACATACACTGTACAGCAAGCATACATTCATTATACATACACTGTACAGCAATCATACCTCCATTATACATACACTGTACAGCAATCATACATTCAGTATACATACACTGTACAGCAATCATACATCCATTATACATACACTGTACAGCAAGCATACCTCCATTATACATACACTGTACAGCAATCATACATTCATTATACATACACTGTACAGCAATCATACATCCATTATACATACACTGTACAGCAATCATACATTCATTATACATAAACTGTACAGCAATCATACATCCATTATACATACACTGTACAGCAAGCATACCTCCATTATACATACACTGTACAGCAATCATACATTCATTATACATACACTGTACAGCAATCATACATCCATTATACATACACTGTACAGCAATCATACATTCATTATACATACACTGTACAGCAATCATACATCCATTATACATACACTGTACAGCAATCATACATCCATTATACATACACTGTACAGCAATCATACATCCATTATACATACACTGTACAACAATCATACCTCCATTATACATACACTGTACAGCAAGCATACCTCCATTATACATACACTGTACAGCAATCATATATCCATTATACATACACTGTACAGCAATCATACATCCATTATACATACACTGTACAGCAATCATACATCCATTATACATACACTGTACAGCAATCATACATCCATTATACATACACTGTACAGCAAGCATACATTCATTATACATACACAGTGACTGTACAGCAATCATACATCCATTATACATACACTGTACAGCAAGCATACATTCATTATACATACACAGTGACTGTACAGCAATCATACATCCATTATACATACACTGTACAGCAATCATACATTCATTATACATACACTGTACAGCAATCATACATCCATTATACATACACTGTACAGCAAGCATACATTCATTATACATACACTGTACAGCAATCATACTTCCATTATACATACACTGTACAACAATCATACCTCCATTATACATACACTGTACAGCAATCATACCTCCATTATACATACACTGTACAGCAAGAATACCTCCATTATACATACACTGTACAGCAATCATACATTCAGTATACATACACTGTACAGCAATCATACATCCATTATACATACACTGTACAGCAATCATACATTCATTATACATACACTGTACAGCAATCATACATCCATTATACATACACTGTACAGCAAGCATACATTCATTATACATACACAGTGACTGTACAGCAATCATACATCCATTATACATACACTGTACAGCAAGCATACATTCATTATACATACACAGTGACTGTACAGCAATCATACATCCATTATACATACACTGTACAGCAATCATACATTCATTATATATACACTGTACAGCAATCATACATCCATTATACAAACACTGTGTCTGTAAAGCAATCATACATCCATTATACATACACTGTACAGCAATCATACATTCATTATACATACACTGTACAGCAATCATACATCCATTATACATACACTGTACAGCAATCATACATCCATTATACATACACTGTGACTGCACAGCAATCATACATCCATTATACATACACTGTACAGCAATCATACATCCATTATACATACACTGTACAGCAATCATACATCCATTATACATACACTGTACAGCAATCATACATCCATTATACATACACTGTACAGCAATCATACATCCATTATACATACACTGTACAGCAAGCATACATTCATTATACATACACAGTGACTGTACAGCAATCATACATCCATTATACATACACTGTACAGCAAGCATACATTCATTATACATACACAGTGACTGTACAGCAATCATACATCCATTATACATACACTGTACAGCAATCATACATTCATTATACATACACTGTACAGCAATCATACATCCATTATACATACACTGTACAGCAAGCATACATTCATTATACATACACAGTGACTGTACAGCAATCATACATCCATTATACATACACTGTACAGCAATCATACATTCATTATACATACACTGTACAGCAATCATACATTCATTATACATACACTGTACAGCAATCATACATCCATTATACATACACTGTACAGCAATCATACATCCATTATACATACACTGTACAGCAATCATACATCCATTATACATACACTGTACAGCAAGCATACATTCATTATACATACACAGTGACTGTACAGCAATCATACATCCATTATACATACACTGTACAGCAAGCATACATTCATTATACATACACAGTGACTGTACAGCAATCATACATCCATTATACATACACTGTACAGCAATCATACATTCATTATACATACACTGTACAGCAATCATACATCCATTATACATACACTGTGTCTGTAAAGCAATCATACATCCATTATACATACACTGTACAGCAATCATACATTCATTATACATACACTGTACAGCAATCATACATTCATTATACATACACTGTACAGCAATCATACATATATTATACATACACTGTACAGCAATCATACATCCATTATACATACACTGTGACTGTACAGCAATCATACATCCATTATACATACACTGTACAGCAATCATACATTCATTATACATACACTGTACAGCAATCATACATCCATTATACATACACTGTACAGCAATCATACATCCATTATACATACACTGTGACTGTACAGCAATCATACATCCATTATACATACACTGTACAGCAAGCATACCTCCATTATACATACACTGTGACTGTACAGCAATCATACATCCATTCATAGGCGTGCGCACAGGGTGTGCCGGGTGTGCCCAGGCACACCATAATCACCGCGGCCGTGGAGCAAAAGGGGCAGCTGCCCCGGGCCCTGTAATTCCTGGGGGCCCAAAAGCAGCTCTCCCCTTTTGCCCCATAAAGCTGATAAAGGCTGGCGGGCCAGGCGTCAGGGGCCCGGCCAAAATGTTAGTAGGAGTGGGCGGGGGGGCGGGTTTGCGCCGCACGCTACCTTTTTATGTTCGCCGCCGCCGTCACTCATTCCCAGGCAGCCTGTACCGCAATGGCTGTCTGGGAGATGGTCACGTGACGTGACGTGTGGTGCAACGTCACGGGCGGCATCATAGAGAGGAGCGGAGCATAGAGAGTCTCTCGCTCCTCTCAGTCCCCACACGGCCGCTTCCAGGATCAAGGCCGCAGCAAGGGACCCACCGCCGGGGGTATCCTCCCCTCACTTGCATAATCTGATAATCCCCTCCACCGTACGTATCCTGTACTGATCCTGAGTTATATCCTGTATTATTCTAAAGAGCTGTACTCACTATTCTGCTGGTGAGGTCACTATGTACATACATTACATTACTTATCCTGTACTGATCCTGAGTTATATCCTGTATTATTCTAAAGAGCTGTACTCACTATTCTGCTGGTGAGGTCACTGTGTACATACATTACTTATCCTGTACTGATCCTGAGTTATATCCTGTATTATACTCCAGAGCTGCACTCACTATTCTGCTGGTGCGGTCACTGTGTACATACATTACATTACTTATCCTGTACTCATCCTGAGTTATATATCAGACAGGAGGCTCATATCTTATGCATATTCTTTCTTTAATAATGCCCATAGCAGAACACTTTGGTATCAATTCAATAAAAGAAAACTTCAAACTACAACTCCCAGCAGTCCTAGGGCCACAGTAGTCACTCCTCCTTCGTAGCCCCTATATAAGGACTGCCCACATATAGATCCTCCTCTTTCTTTCTGCTCATAGCAGACCCAAGATAAGTATACCCTATATCCATTGATTTATTTTCTATATTCTGTCTTTATTGTATACTGTGTTATTACTCTATAGTATGACCTTGTGTGGTGCTTATCTCAGTGGATAGCACCCACAAGTTCCGTTTTTCTTTCTTTGCTTTTCCTTTCTTCCATCTCTCTACTCTATTGCTTCAGCCCAGCGCCGGAAATCCCGGTTCCGGGCCCCCCCCCCCTTTTTTCAGCACTGTCGCCGCTGCGGCGTCTTCCTCGTACCTCCGGCGCTATTATCGCCACCTTCCCCTCCCCCTTCCTTCGCCATTTTCTTGCGCCTTCTTCTCCTCCGAGTTCGCACGCGCGGGCTGGGGGCGGAGCTTCTTCTCCCTGGCCGGCCGCTTCTCACTTGCGGCCTGCGCCTGGAAAAGGGGCGGAGTCTCTACGCTCGTGGAGAGGCGCTTCTGCGACATCCAATCAGCACTCAGAGGGACGTAGTCTCGCGAGACTTCGTCCCCTGGGTACAAGGACTCCGGGCTCCCCTCCCACCGCAACGTCAGTACAACGCCAGCGGTGTGGAGGATCGGAACCCTGTACTGTACTGTGTCGAGTAGGTAGTGTAGTGCCCCACATTTGTTTTTTCCAGTGGAACGGAATTTATTCCGTCTAGTTAGGTTTCTGTGCAGTGGTCTCACTACTCACCCCTCAGCCACTACCCTAGCTTCCTTGCATCCTAAACTTTACTATGGCCGAGGAACCTTCACCTGCCCCCCTCAGAGCTGAGGCTCTCTCCCTGGATTCGGCACAATTTATGTCCGCCACCCAGATACAGGACTTAATTAACAGGTCGGTCCAAGCAGCCCTGGCCTCGTCCATGTTATCCTCTGGCCCGCATCAGCCGGCTTCCCATGCCCCTATCCCTCCACTTCATGGTGGAGAACCGCAGGTAAAAAAGGGCAAAGCTTCCCATAAAAGGGAGCACACCTCCGACTCCCCGGCAGGGGAAGATAATAATATGCTCCAGACAGTTCCTACCCCGGTCTGTCAACCCCAGCATTCTTCAGACTCCGCTCGACCCCTGGGCCTCGGGGAGTTACATGGCAAGAGGCATAAGTCCGCTAGGCGGGCAAAACCCGACTCCTATGTAGACTCCTCTACTGAGGGTTCTTCGGGTTCTTCTAATGAGTCTGAGGACTACGAGTCCAATCCCAACATTGAAGAGGATGCTGGGGATACGGCGCTCGACACCGACGCCAACCCTGCCACGCAGGGCAATGTTATCCTAGATGCCCTAGGAGAACCCCTGTTCCATCCAGACGCGATCTCCCACCCGAGATCGGGCGACTGGTCACCACTCCCCCATGTGGCCCAATATGTAGAGCTTTGGGCCCGTAAAGCTCTGGATAGGTCCAGCCGTAATAAGCTGAGGGCTGAATGCCCTAGACCTTTTATCCCCAATAAAGTGGTGGTCACCCCTGAGGTGGACCCTATCCTGATGAAATACCTTTTAAAATCAGGAAAATTCACTAAGAAGGGTATAGAACGCTCCTTTAAGACTATTCAGGAGCGTATCCTTGATTTAATGGGTCCCCTCACAAAAATCCTTAATTTAGCGGAACATTCCGCAACGACGGATGAGCCTGTGGACGTCCGTCAGCTCCGTGGGTGGGCTCAGAGAGCCATTTGCCTGGCAGGTACGGCCAATACCACCTGCTCTGTTGAGAGGCGCCGGTCGATCCTTATGAGACTCGACCCGCAACTATCCCACCTGGCCGAGACCGAACCTGGTCCTTCGGCAGCAGGCATGCTTTTTGGAGACAGTCTAATGAAATATGTCAATAGATTTGTTGGCCTTTTTACGGGCTTAGATAAGGCCCAAAATTCCCTAAAGAAATCGGGGTCCAGTAAAATTTTTCCCTGGGCCGGCAGAAGTAGAGGCCGATCTGCCGGCCACTCTGCTCCCTATAGGCCACAGGGCAGACCCTTCGCCCAATACCAGTACCCACAGGCTCCCCCCTCCTACACCGCACCCGTGGTTCAACCATCACCATTCTTCCCTCCTCGAGGCCGACCCTGGAGAGGTCGTGGCGGACGTGGATACCCCCGTTCCCGCCCTTCTACCGGTGAGTGTAACTTCCATTCCACAGTCTCACATACCTGTGGGGGGTCGACTGATGTATTTTACCCACGCCTGGTCTGCGATTACGGCAGACGTATGGATTCTTCAGACAGTGGGGGGGGTATCACATAGAATTCCAATCCTTGCCGATTCTGGGTGTGATTCCGCCTCCTATTTACTTTTCCGATCAAAACGTTGCCCTCATAGACAACGAGGTACAGGATCTCCTGTACAAACATGCGATCGTGGAATCCGACCCATCTTCCCTAGGGTTCGTAAGCAACCTCTTCCTAGTGAAGAAAAAAGGGGGCGGCTACCGCCCAGTCATAAATCTACGAGACTTAAACCAACATGTCACGTATCGCCATTTCAAGATGGAGGGAATTCATTCCCTCCGGGACCTCCTACTACCAGGAGACTGGCTGGTGAAGGTGGACTTAACCCCTTAAGGACCAGGCCATTTTACACCTTAGGACCAGAGCGTTTTTTGAACATCTGACCACTGTCACTTTAAGCATAAATAACTCTAAGACGCTTTTACCTATCATTCTGATTCCAAGATTGTTTTTTCGTGACATATTCTACTTTATGTTATTGGTAAAATTTTGTCGATACTTGCATCGTTTCTTAGTGAAAAATTCCAAAATTTGATGAAAAAATTGAAAATTTTGCATTTTTCTAACTTTGAAGCTCTCTGCTTGTAAGGAAAATGGATATTCCAAATAATTTTTTTTTTATTCACATATACAATATGTCCACTTTATGTTTGCATCATAAAATTTACGATTTTTTACTTTTGGAAGACACCAGAGGGCTTCAAAGTTCAGCAGCAATTTTCCAATTTTTCACAAAATTTCCAAAATCACAATTTTTCAGGGACCAGTTCAGGTTTGAAGTGGATTTGAAGGGTCTTCATATTAGAAATACCCCATAAATGACCCCATTATAAAAACTGCACCCCCCAAAGTATTCAAAATTACATTCAGTCAGCGTTTTAACCCTTTAGGTGTTTCACAGGAATAGCAGCAAAGTGAAGGAGAAAATTCACAATCTTCATTTTTTACACTTGCATGTTCTTGTAGACCCAATTTTTGAATTTTTACAAGGGGTAAAAGGAGAAAATGTATGCTTATATTTGTAGCCCAATTTCTCTCGAGTAAGCACATACCTCATATGTCTATGTAAAGTGTTCGGCGGGCGCAGTAGAGGGCTCAGAAGCGAAGGAGCGACAAGGGGATTTTGGAGAGTACGTTTTTCTGAAATGGTTTTTGGGGGGCATGTTGCATTTAGGAAGCCCCTATGGTACCAGAACAGGAAAAAATACCCACATGGCATACCATTTTGGAAACAAGACCCCTTGAGGAACGTAACAAGGAATAAAGTGAGCCTTAATACCCCACAGGTGTTTCACGACTTTTGCATATGTAAAAAAAATGTTTTAAAAATGTCACTAAAATGTGTGTTTCCACCCAAATTTCACATGTATGCAAGGGTTAATAGCAGAAAATACCCCCCAAAATTTGTAACCCCATCTCTTCTGAGTATGGAGGTACCCCATAAGTTGACCTGAAGTGTACTACGGGCGAACTACAATGCTCAGAAGAGAAGGAGTCATATTTGGCTTTTTGAGAGCAAATTTTGCTCGGGGGCATGTCGCATTTAGGAAGCCCCTATGGTGCCAGGACAGCAAAAAATACCCACATGGCATACCATTTTGGAAACTAGACCCCTTGAGGTACGTAACAAGAAATAAAGTGAGCCTTAATACCCCACAGGGGTTTCACGACTTTTGCATACGTAAAATAAAAATAAAAAAATTTCACTAAAATGTGTGTTTCCCCCCCAAATTTCACATTTTTGCAAGGGTTAATAGCAGAAAATACCCCCCAAAATTTGTAACCCCATCTCTTATGAGTATGAAGGTACCCCATAAATTGACCTGAAGCGCACTACGGGCAAACTACAATGCTCAGAAGAGAGGGAGTCATATTTGGCTTTTTGAGAGCAAATTTTGCTCGGGGGGCATGTCGCATTTAGGAAGCCCCTATGGTGCCAGGACAGCAAAATAACCCCCACATGGCATACCATTTTGGAAACTAAACCCCTTGAGGAATGTAACAAGGGGTACAGTGAGCATTTACCCCCCACTGGTGTCTGTCAGATCTTTGGAACAGTGGGCTGTACAAAATTTTTAATTTGCGCAGCCCACTGTTCCAAAGATCTGTCAGACACCAGTGGGGGGTAAATTCTCACTGCACCCCTCATTACATTCCGTGAGGGGTGTAGTTTCCGAAATGGGGTCACATGTGAGTTTTTTTTTTTTTTTTGCGTTTGTCAAAACCGCTGTAACAATCAGCCACCCCTGTGCAAATCACCTCAAATGTACATGGTGCACTCTCCCTTCTGGGCCTTGTTGTGCGCCCCCAGAGCACTTTGCGCCCACATATGGGGTATCTCTGTAGTCGGGAGAAATTGCATTACAAATTTTGGGGGGCGTTTTTCCCTTTTACCTCTTGTCAAAATGAAAAGTATGGGGCAACACCAGCATGTTAGTGTAAAAAAAATTTTTTTTTACACTAACATGCTGGTGTAGACCCCCAACTTCACCTTTTCATGAGGGGTGAAAGGAGAAAAAGCCCCCCAAAATTTGTTAAGAAATTTCTCCCGAGTACGGCGATACCCCATATGTGGCCCTAAACTGTTGCCTTGAAATACGACAGGGCTCCAAAGTGAGAGCGCCATGCGCATTTGAGGCCTAAATTAGGGACTTGCATAGGGGTGAACACAGGGGTATTCTACGCCAGTGATTCCCAAACAGGGTGCCTCCAGCTGTTGCAAAACTCCCAGCATGCCTGGACAGTCAACGGCTGTCCGGCAATACTGGGAGTTGTTGTTTTGCAACAGCTGGAGGCTCCATTTTGGAAACAGTGGCGTACCAGACATTTTCATTTTTATTGGGGAGGGGGGCTGTGTAGGGGTATGTGTATATGTAGTGTTTTTTACTTTTTATTTTATTTTGTGTTAGTGTAGTGTAGTGTTTTTAGGGTACAGTCACATGGGCGGGGGATTACAGCGAGTTTGAGCTGCCGCACAAAATTTGCTGCATCGCAAACTTGCAGCCTGATACTCACTGTAAGCCCCCTGCCCATATGAATGTATCCTGTACATTCACAGTGGGGGGGGGGGGGGGGGGGGGACCTCCAGCTGTTGCAAAACTACAACTCCCAGCATGCACAGTCCATCAGTGCATGCTGGTAGTTATAGTTTTGCAACAGCTGGAGGCACACGGGTTGGGAAACACCGAGTTAGGAAACACCGAGTTAGGAAACAGACAATGTTTCCCAACCAGTGTGCCTCCTGTTGTTGCAAAACTACAACTCCCAAACATTCTCAGGCATGCTGGAAGTAGTAGTTCGGCAACATCTTTAGAGCTAGATGTTGCCGAACTACAACTCCCAGCATGCTTGGAGTTGTAGTTTTGCAACATCTGGAGGACTACAGTTTGCAGACCACTAATACAGTGGTTCCCAATCTGTGCCCTTCCAGATGTTGCAAAACTACAACTCCCAGTATGCCAAAACTGTCCAGGCATGCTGGGAGTTGTAGTTCTGCAACATCTGAAGGGCCAGATGTTACAGAACTACAACTCCCAGCATGCCTGGACAGTAAGGGCATGCTGAGGATGTGTAGTTTTGCAACATCTGGAAGGCACAGTGGTCTCCAAACTGTGGACCTCCAGATGTTGCAAAACTGAAACTCCCAGCATGCCCGGACGCCAAGGGCTGTCTGGGCATGCTGGGAGTTGTAGTTTACAGGGTCCCTTTACAGCAATGCATGTCGCTTTACGGCGACGTGCATTGCTGTAAAGGGCCCGACCGCGGCTGAAGATCTACTCACCTGTCGCCGCCGCCGCCTTCATCGCCGGGATCCGGGTCTTCAGGGACGAGGTAAGTACCGGGGCCGGTGCCCAGCACTCCCCCGTCCCCCGCCGCGTCCTCCGGTCTTCCTCCCGTCCTGTCCGGACTTTCAGGGGCCGGGCAGGACGGGAGGAAGTAACCGCCCCCCCTCCTGCGATTGGTCGGTTAACTAACCGACAGATCGCAGGGGATCGGAGGAGGTGTCAGGCTTGCCACCTCGCTCCTAGTCTTCAGCATGGTCCTGGCTGTCTGTGACAGCCGGGATCATGCGAAATTACCGGGCGGTCGGGTCCCAGAGACCCGATCAGCCCGGTATCGCCGCAGATCTCAAGGGCGATTTCCCTTGCGATTTGCGGCGATCGCCGACATGGGGGGCCTACATGGCCCCCCTCGGCGTTTGCCCTGGATGCCTGCTGAAGCATTTCAGCAGGCATCCAGTTCCGATCTCTGCCCGGCGAGCGGCAGAGACCGGAAAATGCCATGACGTTGTGGAACGTCATTGGTCCTTAAAGCCCAGGGTGCCATGACGTTCCACAACGTCATTGGTCCTTAAGAGGTTAAAGGACGCCTACCTCACCATCCCTATACACCCAGAGTCACAACAATTCCTCCGATTCCTTTGGAAGGGCCGCATGTGGCAATTTACCTGCCTTCCGTTCGGCCTATCGTCCGCCCCGTGGTGTTTCACCAAACTGATGAAACCGGTGGTGGCGGCTCTGAGGAGCAGGGGGGTTCGTCTGATCATTTACCTAGATGACCTTCTCATCATGGCCCGTTCCAAAGCTCAGGCCTCCCTTCACATGTCGTGGGCGATATCATTGCTACATACTCTGGGCTTCATAATCAACCGAGAAAAGTCGGTCCTGATTCCTGGTCAGGAGATGGAATTCCTGGGTTTCTTGGTGGACACCAATTGCGCACTACTGCGACTCCCCAAGTCCAAGCTAGCCCTGATCCGCAAGGAAATCAGGGCGGTTCTGCGCAAAGGATGCTTATCATTACGGATTCTGGCGCGCCTGGTGGGACTCCTGGCGGCTTCCATCCAGGCTATCTTTCCAGCCCCCTTGCATTATCGAGCCCTTCAGAGGCTCAAGATCTTGCATCTGCGGCAAGGTCTCAGATACGCGGACAAGGTACCTCTTTGTCCGGCGGCTATCGAGGAGTTGCATTGATGGCTTCGTCATGCCGTCGAGTGGAACGGCAAAGCCATTTTCAACCCATACCCAGACGTCATCATAGAGTCGGACGCGAGCAGGCTTGGCTGGGGCGCTCGATGCGGGGAGACTTCCACAGGAGGGACTTGGTCCGTCAAGGAGGTCGACCTGCATATCAATGCATTGGAGCTCCTGGCAGCATATTTTGCCGTCAAGAGTTTCATGCCTCGTTCGTCCAATTGTTGTGTGTTACTACGCATGGACAACGTGGCGGCGGTTCAGTACGTCAACCGCTTGGGGGGTACCAGATCCAAGATCCTGGCGGATCTTGCCAAAGACTTCTGGCACTTTTGCCTGGCCCACAACATTATCCCGGTAGCGGAATACATTCCAGGGGTCTCCAACACGGTGGCCGATTGGAATTCTCGCTATCTCCTCGATTCCAGCGATTGGCGGCTGGACCGCTCCATCTTTCTGCAGTTGCGGCGCCTGTGGGGTCCGTTATGCATGGACCTTTTTGCGTGCCGCCTCAACCACCAGCTGCCCCACTTCTTCAGCTGGAGGCCGGACCCAGAGGCAGCAGCGGTAGACGCTCTCCGCCTCACCTGGCCCAGGGGAACGCATTACGCTTTTCCTCCCTTCCAGTTGATCCCCCGGGTTCTTCTGCATACGACGAACCAGAGAGCGACGGTTGTGCTGATCACGCCTTGGTGGCCGACGCAACCATGGTTTCCTCTCCTTCTGGGGATGGCCGTGGATTATCCCAGAGTGATACCCCACATTCCACACCTTCTCACCAACCCGACCGGGGGTCTCCATCCTCTGGTGTTGGAGGGCAAACTGCCTCTCCTGGCGTGGTTGGTTTCGGGGTCTCAGACGCGGATCATGACCTTTCAAAATCAGCTAGGGACCTCCTCGCCCTGGCCTGGGCCCCCGGGACTAGATCGGCATACCGATCAGCCTGGAGGCTCTGGGTTCGTTGGTGTGATCAACGGCAAGTTGATCCCGTACATGCACCTGTGTCTGTAGTGGTGAACTACCTGGCGGATTCCTTTGAATCTGGCAAGTCTTATAGCTCCATTAACGTATACCGGTCGGCTATTGCGGCTTATCACTGCCCAGTGGACTCTCTACCGATTGGCAAACACCCGCTGGTTTGTAGACTTTTGCGTGGCATAAAATTTCAGCGTCCCCCTAGGCCTAGGTATCAGTCGACCTGGGATGTCTCCAGGTTGCTTGATATGTTTGCTTCATGGATGGACAATGACTATCTTTCCCTGAAACTACTGTCATACAAACTGACGGTCCTTCTATGTTTGGTGTCCATAAAGCGGGTCTCAGACGTGAAGGCTCTGGACATCTCTAGGCGACAATTTTCGCCTCAGGGAGTGAAATTCTCGGTGGTCCGTAGGACCAAGACGGGTATCCACTCGGTTTTTTATCCATTTTTTCCTGCGCATCCGAAGCTCTGCGTTGTTCGTTGCCTACAGGCGTACGAATCGCAGACAGCAGATCTGCGCTCTCCGGATTTCTCTCAGCTCCTCGTCTCTTATGTCGGACCTCATCGTCCAGTTGCCTCCGCTACCCTAGCGCGTTGGGTACGCTCTGCCATGGACATGGCGGGTATAGATGTATCTCTGTTTGGAGCTCACTCGTCCAGGGGTGCTATGGCTACGAAAATAGTCACAGCAGGGGGCTCTCCGATTTATTGATGGCGGCTGATTGGTCTTCGGAGACCACCTTCCGTCATTTCTACTTCAGACCGGAGGACCATGTTTCTCTGTCGGTCTTATAAGGCTCTGACTGGTTACTGTTTATTTCTGTCATAGCTAGTTGTTAGCTTTGAACTTGCATAAGATATGAGCCTCCTGTCTGATATATAAATCTAGATTTTCCTAGCTTGTGACGGAAAATATTAGTTATATGAAGACAGGAGGCGAGTATCTTCCCTCCCTACCCAACCCTATTACGATTTTTTGTTATCTTTTTCAGGATACTGAATGCATTGGCTGTTTTCCCGATTACGGATAACCTGTTGGTTACGCACTGCTTGGGTTCCTTTCGGTCCCCGTTGGGATGAAGTTAGGCCGTCGTTTGGCCTTGTTTCCTGAGTTCCAGACCGGCTGGCCGAAGATGCAAGGAGCGTTGGGGACGTCTGGCTGGAGTTCGGTTTCCTGTGCGGCTCTGATTCGCATGAAGAAAGAGGAGGATCTATATGTGGGCAGTCCTTATATAGGGGCTACGAAGGAGGAGTGACTACTGTGGCCCTAGGACTGCTGGGAGTTGTAGTTTGAAGTTTTCTTTTATTGAATTGATACCAAAGTGTTCTGCTATGGGCATTATTAAAGAAAGAATATGCATAAGATACTCGCCTCCTGTCTTCATATAACTAATATTTTCCGTCACAAGCTAGGAAAATCTAGATTTATATCCTGTAAATCTTTTATTAGAAAAATATAAATAATAACAAAACATAAACCAGCACAACTTTGCCATAACGGAAAACAACAACATGAAATAACATAAACCCAAACTTTACATTTAAATAAAAGAACAAAAATCCTGCCTAACCGGCCAGCCCAGCTTTCCTACTAGAGCTATAAATATTACAACTTCACCTTTCATAGCCAAACAACACACTCATAAGAAACATAAATATAGCACTATTTCGTTTAAACTCAAAACACCCAAACTCGGGAAAAATCATACATTACAAATAGAAAACACAACAAGCACTCACACTGCACACCATGTTTTTTTTTTTTTTTTTTTAAATAATAATATTAATAATAATAATAACACTATACCACACACATGCACACACACACACACATATATATATATATATATATATATATATATATATATATATATATATATCAATATATTAACCAAAAATAAATAAATAAATTAAATTCAACTCAAAATACCCAAACTCGGGAAAATATCACAGAAAACACAAGACACACATGCTTACACACATCTTTACTACATACTACATATATAAACCAAAGAAAATAAATCCACAACGGGATACTAAAGAAACATTACTACAAAAACAAAACTGGTTCGACTGCCATGTCTATCTCTACTATATAAAAAAATAAATAAATAAATAAATAAAACAATTATAATGATATAACATACATTATACATACTATATACATAACTAACTATATACACTACTATATACAATACTATACACAAACTATATACACCTATAAATAAACAGAAAACTCACCTACAAATATAAAAGAACGTTCTACACTAAACTCACCCTTCACGCACACCACCCGCCCTCCTGTACATGGGTCAGAGTTTTTTCCATACAGTTCATAGTCCTCAATGTCCAGTCCACGACTCGCCCATGCCAGGTCCACCAAAAGAAAAGACCACCACCACCCACAAATATACCCTCCCAACCTAGAACTCCTCCCAACCAACTTAACCATTACCAGCTTTAACATACATAAGCAAACAATACAACCCACTTTAGGCCCAAGTTCGGTGCCTGTAAGCCCTTCATAACCATAGCATCTGAAAACAAAACAAAAAGCTATGGTGCACATGCATTAGCCCACCACCAGGAAGAAGGATGGCAATCCTGATACATACAAAAATTACATTCTTTCCCTAACTGCACCCTACCTCTCACCCTACCATTATCCCTAAAGATAAACTGACCCTACTATCACCCTAACCCTGTCCCTGCATCACTGTCCCTAACCAAATCAAGGGTACTCTACCCAAAAGGTCTAGTACCTAGGGCACATCAAAAGAAAACCCTCTCCATAGGAGAGAAGCCCTACTGGTACCAAGACTGCCATACTCCAAAGACCTGATCTTCTCGAGGTCACCGGTGATGTTCCTACAGACCTCCACCTCGGAGAGGACTTTGCGCTGTGTAGACACTAAACACCGTGCATTCCACGTGTAGTACCTAACCACTAAACTGACTAAAAATAAAGTGCCCCGATCATGGCCACCCAGGTTCCTGAATGCCCCATAAGCCCACTCTGGATAGGTAAGGCCGGCAAGTTGACCCACCCGGTTGTAGACCCTTATATTAAAGGGGCAATGAAGCAGGAAATGGTCCATGCTTTCCAGCATGTCCCCGCACTCTTCTCGGGGACATCCCCGGTCATCAGATCTCCTACACTTCAAATTGTCCCTCACATATAGCTTCCCCTGAAAGCAGCGCCAGGCCAAGTCCCAAAACTTCTGGGGGATCCTTTTCATATTTAAAAAATACAACCCCACCCTCAGATCCCGACCTGGGCAGTCCCTGAGCGCCAGAGGCTTCTGGAAGTGGGTCAACAGAACCCGTTTGTCAAGGAACTGCCTTGACTGGGTCCTGATCTCCCACACTCCCAGACCCCACCGACGTATCGCCTTCAGAGTCGGGGTAGCGTAAGCCGGAAGATATCCATGAGGCGTACGGAGGTCCTTCACTTGCCCTCCTGTCTCCCATTCCAGGAAGAAAGGCCGAAACCATTTTCTGCAGGAGAGTACCCACGGAGGAGCCCTCTCTGAACAGAGGTTTGAGATGTTGGCTTTCAAGAAGGTGTTTGTTAAGAACACCACAGGGTTTACCATAGATAAACCCCCTAGTCTCCTTGTGCGGTACGTAACCTCTCTCTTGACTAGGTTCATCCTGTTCCCCATAACAGTTGGAAAAACAGGCTGTAGATCCTAGTGTAGTAAGCCTCTGGCAAGATACATACGCTGCCCAGATAGATAAACAAGGGGAGCAGGTACGATTTGATCAGGTGTACCCTTTCCCTGAGGGTCATAGACCAACCCTTCCACTGATCCACCTTATGAGTGGCATCCTGTAGCTTACCGTCCCAGTTTTTGGTGGGATAATCATCCTGGCCGAATGTGATGCCCAGAATTTTTGCTGAGTCTTGGGGCCCTGGGAGGGTGTCCGGGAGATCAAAAGTGGGATCTCCCCCTCCCAGCCAGAGACTTTCACACTTATCCCGGTTGATCTTAGACCCGGATGCCTCCGAGTAGCGTTCCACCTCCAACATCACCACATCGACCTCCTCTCTCGAGGACACGAAAATGGTGACATCATCAGCGTACGCCACCACTCTCTGGGCGACATCCAGCTCCGCCAGACTCATCCTGACTTCCGCCAACGGCCCACAATCTACCCTCCGGACGAAGGGATCAATTGCGAACACGTATAAAAGCGGGCTCAAAGGACAACCCTGACGGACTCCGGACCCCACCTCAAAAGAGCGGCCAGACCACCCGTTCACCAGCGGGAAACTCTCTGCCCCTGCATATAAGGTCTTAAGCCAATTAATAAAAGCACACGGTAAGCCATATCTCAGAAGGACGGACCAGAGGTACTCATGGTTCACCCGATCAAATGCTTTGGCCTGATCCAGGGTCAGCAAGTACCCCTTCCAGAGACCTGCACTACTCCGCTCCACTGCCTCCCGGACACCGAGAACAGCACTTAAGGTGCTTCGGCCTGGAACAGAGCAGTGCTGGGCCCCCAAAAGGAGCCGGGGTGCAAACTTCACCAGCCGATTAAACAGTATCTTGGCCAGAAGCTTCTTGTCCGTATTGAGAAGAGCTATGGGCCTCCAATTCTCAATCTGGCTAGGATATTTACCCTTTAAGAGAAGAATCAGGGCTGACCTCCTCATTGACTTTGGCAGAGTGCCCGAGGAGAGACACTCATTGAATACCTCAGTCAAGAGGGGAGCTAAAGACTCCTTAAAGGTCCTGTACCACTCTGATGTTAAGCCATCCGGACCTGGTGACTTCTTGGGGGCAAGCCCCTCAATCGCCAATCTCACTTCCTCTTCCCTGATTTTTTCTGCCAAAACATCAAGAGAGGGGTCTACCCCTGGCTCAGGAATGGTTTCAGCCAGGAAAGCCGACATCCCGTCTCGATCTAGATCCTTCCTTCCCAAGAGATGCGAGTAGAAGGATCTGACGACCTCCAAGATCCCTGATCTGGACCGATTCAGAGATCCTGTACTATCAATCAGTCCTGAAATGACTTTACTACTCACTGACATCTTACAGTTTCTGTAAGGGTCGGGCGAGCGGTACTTCCCGAAATCCCTCTCAAAAACCAAAGATGCGTGCCTATCGTACTGACACCTCATCAGCAAGGATTTCACTCTGGAGATATCCTCTCGGCTACCTTCAGTCGAGATGAGAAGCTCGAGTTTCCTCCTCAGTCCCTGATACAGGCGATACCTGTTCAGGGACCTGAGGCTCGAGAGCTGGCGGAAGAACCCCGCAACCCTCTTCTTGAATATCTCCCACCACTCTGACTTACTACTACAAAGGTCCAGTAAAGGTACCTGACTCTGAAGAAAATCCTCAAAGAACTGTCTTACCTCCGCTTCCTCCAGGAGGGACGAATTCAACTTCCAATAACCTTTACCCATCCGAGGGGTCTCTGAAACATTCAGGGAAAACAAAATCATACAGTGATCGGAGAACTCCACCTCAACCACGGACACTGCGGAAGAGACGGCTTCCTCCTTTAAATAAAACCTGTCTATTCTAGACCTGCAGCTACCTCGATGATAGGTGAAACCCACGTGGCCTGAGGGGCTCCGGATGTGGGCGTCCTCTAGGCGAGCTTCCCTAACTATACTATTGAGAGCTATGCTATCATAAGCCAACCGATCATTGGAGCCTCTCCTATCTTGGGATCTCATGACAGTATTGAAATCCCCTCCAAAGATAACCTGTCGGCTTGTAAAAAGAAAGGGCTTAATCCTCATAAAGAGATCTTTTCGTCCCCACTTGGTTTGTGGAGCGTATATGTTAATAAGCCGGAGCCCTTGCCCCTTCATGAGGACATCTAAGATCAGGCACCTCCCCATTTCTAACTCAATAACCCGTCTGCATTCAACAGGAGCGGTAAAAAGGACCGCCACCCCACTATACGGCTCAGCCGCAAGAGACCAGTGGGAAGGGCCACGCCTCTACTCTCTCCTGGCTTTTATCAGGCAGGCAAGATCTGACAACCTGGTCTCTTGTAAAAAGAAAATGTCGGCTTCAACACGGCCGAGAAAATCAAAGGCTGCGAATCTAGCCGTATCAGACTTTATACTGGCACAGTTAATAGATGCCAGTGTCAATGGGGTGAGTGCCGCCATCATGGGTGATTGAGATAGATGGCCCTAACCCCCTCATTTTTGTTTCTTCTTTACCCCCTCATCCCCAGATGAGGAGGCTTCCTTGTCTTTGGATCGTTTTTTTGATTCTGACTGGTCCATTTTATAATCCCCATCTCCGCCTGGCTCCGATTTGGCCCCATCCCCTGCGGAAATTGCCCCATCAGGACAGGGCCCAGTTCCCCCTGGAGGCTCCCCCACTTCAGGCACCCCATCCCTGACGCCCCCCCCTTCAAGGAGGGGGAGGAGATGTCTTCAAGGACAGAGTACCGGTTAGACAGATCAATCAGAGGGGGGGCAGGTAAGCTTCCGCTTGGGACCTGGTCCGCAGCACGGGGACTAGAGGGCTCCGACCTCTTCTTTCTCCCTTTACTGCCCTTCTTTTTTGGCCTCTCTTCACCCTCCTCATCCACACTTTCACAGTGGGAGGAATCGGAAAGATCGGCCTTGCTGCCCTCTTCTTTACAGATTCTCCCCATTTCCTCTTCCAGCACATTCTCCCCCAGGGTCTCAGCAGTTTCAGGACTAACCTCAGGAGCAGGGCCAGAAGCTACCCCTGCCACATGGGAACTCTCCAGTTCCCTGCTCCTTCTCCGATTAGCCTCCCGCCTCAGCCTGGCGGGACTTTTCCTCTTCACTGACCCTGTTGCACCTTCACCCGCACCCGTGCCCTCCCCAGCTGAGGCAACATTACTGCTCTCCCCAGCCAAGGTGACCGTCGCACGGGCAAAGGCGCTAGGACAACGGCTGAAAGGGTGTCCTAAGACACCACACAGATGACACCTGATCTGCCTACAGGATGCGGCAAGATGACCTACCCCACCGCACAGTGCACAGACCTGCACGGTACAGGCTGCCCTAAAGTGAGTGGGGCTGCCACACCTGTGACAGACCTTCGGCTGCCCCTGGTAGAAAACTTGGATTCTGTCTCTCCCAAGGAAAGCAGCTGATGGGATGTGGGCAACAGTGCTCCCTGAACGCTTCAGTTTGACGGAAAACGTCCAGGCCCCAGACCAGATCCCATGTTCTTCATAGTTCTTTTTTGGCATGTCCGTCACATCCGCATATCGGCTAAGCCAGGTCATAATGTCATAGCAAGATAGTGACTCGTTACGTGTCAAAACGGTCACTTTCTTGGCCAGATTCTGACGGGATATCGCCTTTACGGCGAAATCCCGCCAGCCGGGCTCGCTTTTCACCACCTCATAATTCGACCAGAAAAGTTCCAAACCCTCTGGCCGAACAAAGCTGATGTCAAACTCGGAAGTACCATAGGGGTGGATCAGGGCAAAGATGTCACTTGCCCTGAATTCCATCCGGAGTAGGAGCTCAACCACCTTACCCCGAGGCGGACACGCATCTTCGCCCCTCCACACTAAACGGACCACATTCCTACGGCCACTTTCCTGCCCGGATGTCGGGAGGGACCAGACCACCTCCCCGTTTTGTTCTCGGAAGGCGCCTAAGCCATGTCTTTCTATACAAAAAGACAGGTCAACCTCACCCCTCCCCTCTACATGGATTGACCTGTCTCCCCTACGTAGAGCCTCCAGGAGGCGCTGTTGCAAGTGACCCCCAGAGCCAGACGGAGATGGGGATCCCCCTGATCCCCCGGCAGTGACGCTGGCATAGCTTCTGGGAGAAGCAGCCACTACCGGGGGGGCAGTCGAACCAGGAACTGACCCAGAGGCCAAACCTGGACCCTTACTCTTAACAGAATCATCAGCCATAACACCTCTCTCTGCCATTCCACTACCGCTCCTCACCTGTATTTCACTTGCACCCCTCTCTTGAACTCCACTTGCACCCCTCTCTTGCACTCCTCTTGCACCCCTCTCTTGGACTACACTTGCACCCCTCTCTTGCACTCCTCTTGCACCCCTCTCTTGCACACTACTTGCACCCCTTTCTTGCACTCCGCTTGCACCCCCCTCATCCACACTGCTACTACAACTCCTCCCATGCGCACCACCATAATTCACATTCTGCACATTACCATTTTTATTCACATTTTTCCTTTCACTTTCACTCTTGCGTTCACTCTTCCTTGGTGTGTTACAGACTGGGCTGGCTGGGTCTTTTGCTTCATGTTTAAGGGTTGCCGGTTTCAGGATTGGTGCTGCATAGTTCTTTCTTCCTGTGTCTTGGGGTGCAGACACAGGCTCCGCCTCTGACATGGGTGGCCATGCCCCCTCGCTAAAAGACTGTCCCTCCGGACTAACTCCCGCTACAGCTGATGTGCAGGTTACCTCCCCCTTTATAGTGGAGTGCCCCCTGGCGCCAGAAGCAGTATCAACCACGCCACCTAGGGGACCGCCCCCTGAACCAACAAGGTCCGGCGCCCGGAAACTCTCCCCCCTCACAGGAGAGTGCCCTGCAGTGCCAGGACCTGTACCGCCCACTTTAACCAGGGGACCGCCCCCCGAACGGGTGAATCTGCCGCTATTTTCCGGTGCCTGGACACCCTCCCCCCTCACAGGAGGGTGCCCTTTTTTTTCTATAGCACCCGCGGCGATTTTGGGTGCACTACTGTATCCCCCATGCTGGCCCCGCTCCACTACAGAAACAGGGTCTGGCAGATTGGGGGACCCAGCACCCTGAACCGACTTTTCAGCCGACCCAGACTGCTGGAAGGGAGAAAAGACAAACGTAACTCCTTGTGTCTTCTTCCTCTTCTTGCCCTTTCCTTTCTTCTTCTTCTTCTTTCCCTTCTCCTCTGGGCCCAAATCATCCCCGAAGGAAAAGTTTTCCAGACGGGTGGGGGACTCCTGCATAACAATCGCCCGCAGGAGACCCCCATCTGCCAAGCCGCTGCCATCACTGCAGTCACTGCCGTCATCATCATCATCCTCCTCACTGGAGGGAGGTAAGGCCACCTGAGCCGAGTTTACATAGTCCTCACTGAGGGTAAGTGGGGGGTCTGGGGTAACAGTGGTGGTGGTACACACAGGTCCAGTATCCATATCCCCCTCACTCACATCCCCCTCCTCACCTCCCTCCATCTCCTCCTCCTCACTCTGGCAGTCATCTTGGTTACTCACTTGTCCTGAGACCTTCATGCTGGTGAAACGATCTTTGTTCACAAGTCTCTCGCTGAGTATACCACCTCCCTCCACAATGTCCGATCTCAGCCTCACAATCTCATCCACCTGTTTCTTCAGAGCTCTCACCTTGGTGGAAAATGCTGCCCTCTTGGTCTTTGCTGCATTGTTTGCTTGGTAGCTTGTGAACTTCAGCTCCTCTCTGAGGCCTCTTAGTTGTTTGCCGAGCTGTTCATACTGAGCCATCTTGGCCTGGATTCTGGACCCAAAGCTGGCCAGGGATTCTCTGGGCCCCTTTACGCCCCATTGCTGGGGTTCTGAGGAAACAGATGCAGACTTTCCACTCCGCTGCCTGGATGAGCTTCTGCTGGAAGCTTTGCAGCTCCCAGCTGAGGTCAGGGGAGGGGGCCCCACATGGCTGTGGACCCTGGTGGATCTCCTCACCCCATCCTGACTACTGGCTGTTGCATTTTCCTTTGCACACCCTGCCAGCCGAGAACGGGGGGTGCAAGATGAAGCCCCAGCTTCCCGGGGCTCCATAGCAGGAAAACCTACCCAGGTGTCTGCCACACACCTGGGGAGGGGTGGAAGAAAATCACTGCTTCTCTGGGAAACTCAGGAGCTCAGCAGAACACAACCTTTCTCCAGAGCTGTACTCACTATTCTGCTGGTGAGGTCACTGTGTAGGTACATTACATTACTGATCCTGTACTGATCCCGAGTGTGTGTGGGATGGGGGTGGGGGACCGGGGGACCCCCCAAAAAAATTGCTTGCCCAGGGTCCAATCAAAATTAAAGACGGCCCTGTCCATTATACATACACTGTACAGCAATCATACATCCATTATACATACACTGTGTCTGTGACTGTACAACATTATTAATGGATTGGATGTATGATTGCTGTACAGTCACAGTGTATGTATAATGGAGGTATGATTGCTGTACAGTGTATGTATAATGGAGGTATGCTTGCTGTACAGTGTATGTATAATGGAGGTATGCTTGCTGTACAGTGTATGTATAATGGAGGTATGCTTGCTGTATAGTGTATGTATAATGGATGTATGATTGCTGTACAGTCAGTGTATGTATAATGGAGGTATGCTTGCTGTACAGTGTATGTATAATGGAGGTATGATTGCTGTACAGTGTATGTATAATGAATGTATGATTGCTGTACAGTGTATGTATAATGGATGTATGATTGCTGTACAGTGTATGTATAATGGAGGTATGATTGCTGTACAGTGTATGTATTCTGAATGTATGATTGCTGTACAGTGTATGTATAATGGATGTATGATTGCTGTACAGTGTATGTATAATGGAGGTATGCTTGCTGTACAGTCACAGTGTATGTATAATGGATGTATGATTGCTGTACAGTCACAGTGTATGTATAATGGATGTATGATTGCTGTACAGTCACAGTGTATGTATAATGGATGTATGATTGCTGTACAGTTTATGTATAATGGAGGTATGCTTGCTGTACAGTGTATGTATAATGGATGTATGATTGCTGTACAGTCACAGTGTATGTATAATGGAGGTATGCTTGCTGTACAGTCACAGTGTATGTATAATGGATGTATGATTGCTGTACAGTTTATGTATAATGGAGGTATGCTTGCTGTACAGTGTATGTATAATGGATGTATGATTGCTGTACAGTCACAGTGTATGTATAATGGATGTATGATTGCTGTACAGTTTATGTATAATGGAGGTATGCTTGCTGTACAGTGTATGTATAATGGATGTATGATTGCTGTACAGTCACAGGGTATGTTTAATGGAGGTATGCTTGCTGTACAGTGTATGTATAAAGGATGTATGATTGCTGTACAGTCACAGTGTATGTATAATGGAGGTACGCTTGCTGTACAGTGTATGTATAATGGATGTTTGATTGCTGTACAGTCACAGTGTATGTATAATGGATGTATGATTGCTGTACAGTCAGTGTATGTATAATGGATGTATGATTGCTGTACAGTCAGTGTATGTATAATGGAGGTATGCTTGCTGTACAGTGTATGTATAATGGAGGTATGATTGCTGTACAGTGTATGTATACTGAATGTATGATTGCTGTACAGTGTATGTATAATGGATGTATGATTGCTGTACAGTGTATGTATAATGGAGGTATGCTTGCTGTACAGTCACAGTGTATGTATAATGGATGTATGATTGCTGTACAGTCACAGTGTATGTATAATGGATGTATGATTGCTGTACAGTCACAGTGTATGTATAATGGATGTATGATTGCTGTACAGTTTATGTATAATGGAGGTATGCTTGCTGTACAGTGTATGTATAATGGATGTATGATTGCTGTACAGTCACAGTGTATGTATAATGGAGGTATGCTTGCTGTACAGTCACAGTGTATGTATAATGGATGTATGATTGCTGTACAGTTTATGTATAATGGAGGTATGCTTGCTGTACAGTGTATGTATAATGGATGTATGATTGCTGTACAGTCACAGTGTATGTATAATGGATGTATGATTGCTGTACAGTTTATGTATAATGGAGGTATGCTTGCTGTACAGTGTATGTATAATGGATGTATGATTGCTGTACAGTCACAGTGTATGTATAATGGATGTATGATTGCTGTACAGTCACAGTGTATGTATAATGGATGTATGATTGCTGTACAGTTTATGTATAATGGAGGTATGCTTGCTGTACAGTGTATGTATAATGGATGTATGATTGCTGTACAGTCACAGGGTATGTTTAATGGAGGTATGCTTGCTGTACAGTGTATGTATAAAGGATGTATGATTGCTGTACAGTCACAGTGTATGTATAATGGAGGTACGCTTGCTGTACAGTGTATGTATAATGGATGTTTGATTGCTGTACAGTCACAGTGTATGTATAATGGATGTATGATTGCTGTACAGTCAGTGTATGTATAATGGATGTATGATTGCTGTACAGTGTATGTATAATGGATGTATGATTGCTGTACAGTCACAGTGTATGTATAATGGATGTATGATTGCTGTACAGTGTATGTATAATGGATGTATGATTGCTGTACAGTGTATGTATAATGAATGTATGCTTGCTGTACAGTGTATGTATAATGGAGGTATACTTGCTGTATAGTGTATGTATAATGGATGTATGATTGCTGTACAGTCAGTGTATGTATAATGGAGGTATGCTTGCTGTACAGTGTATGTATAATGGAGGTATGATTGCAGTACAGTGTATGTATTCTGAATGTATGATTGCTGTACAGTGTATGTATAATGGATGTATGATTGCTGTACAGTGTATGTATAATGGAGGTATGCTTGCTGTACAGTCACAGTGTATGTATAATGGATGTTTGATTGCTCTACAGTCACAGTGTATGTATAATGGATGTATGATTGCTGTACAGTTTATGTATAATGGAGGTATGCTTGCTGTACAGTGTATGTATAATGGATGTATGATTGCTGTACAGTCACAGTGTATGTATAATGGATGTATGATTGCTGTACAGTCACAGTGTATGTATAATGGATGTATGATTGCTGTACAGTTTATGTATAATGGAGGTATGCTTGCTGTACAGTGTATGTATAATGGATGTATGATTGCTGTACAGTCACAGTGTATGTATAATGGATGTATGATTGCTGTACAGTCACAGTGTATGTATAATGGATGTATGATTGCTGTACAGTTTATGTATAATGGAGGTATGCTTGCTGTACAGTGTATGTATAATGGATGTATGATTGCTGTACAGTCACAGTGTATGTATAATGGAGGTATGCTTGCTGTACAGTGTATGTATAATGGAGGTATGCTTGCTGTACAGTGTATGTATAATGGAGGTATGATTGCTGTACAGTGTATGTATAATGGAGGTATGATTGCTCTGCAGTGTATGTATAATGGAGGTATGATTGCTGTACAGTGTATGTATAATGGAGGTATGCTTGCTGTACAGTGTATGTATAATGGATGTATGATTGCTGTACAGTGTATGTATAATGGATGTATGATTGCTGTACAGTCACAGGGTATGTTTAATGGAGGTATGCTTGCTGTACAGTGTATGTATAAAGGATGTATGATTGCTGTACAGTCACAGTGTATGTATAATGGAGGTACGCTTGCTGTACAGTGTATGTATAATGGATGTTTGATTGCTGTACAGTCACAGTGTATGTATAATGGATGTATGATTGCTGTACAGTCAGTGTATGTATAATGGATGTATGATTGCTGTACAGTGTATGTATAATGGATGTATGATTGCTGTACAGTCACAGTGTATGTATAATGGATGTATGATTGCTGTACAGTGTATGTATAATGGATATATGATTGCTGTACAGTGTATGTATAATGAATGTATGCTTGCTGTACAGTGTATGTATAATTTAGGTATGCTTGCTGTATAGTGTATGTATAATGGATGTATGATTGCTGTACAGTCAGTGTATGTATAATGGAGGTATGCTTGCTGTACAGTGTATGTATAATGGAGGTATGATTGCTTTACAGTGTATGTATACTGAATGTATGATTGCTGTACAGTGTATGTATAATGGATGTATGATTGCTGTACAGTGTATGTATAATGGAGGTATGCTTGCTGTACAGTCACAGTGTATGTATAATGGATGTATGATTGCTGTACAGTCACAGTGTATGTATAATGGATGTATGATTGCTGTACAGTTTATGTATAATGGAGGTATGCTTGCTGTACAGTGTATGTATAATGGATGTATGATTGCTGTACAGTCACAGTGTATGTATAATGGATGTATGATTGCTGTACAGTCACAGTGTATGTATAATGGATGTATGATTGCTGTACAGTTTATGTATAATGGAGGTATGCTTGCTGTACAGTGTATGTATAATGGATGTATGATTGCTGTACAGTCACAGTGTATGTATAATGGAGGTATGCTTGCTGTACAGTGTATGTATAATGGAGGTATGCTTGCTGTACAGTGTATGTATAATGGAGGTATGATTGCTGTACAGTGTATGTATAATGGAGGTATGATTGCTGTGCAGTGTATGTATAATGGAGGTATGATTGCTGTGCAGTGTATGTATAATGGAGGTATGCTTGCTGTACAGTGTATGTATAATGGATGTATGATTGCTGTACAGTGTATGTATAATGGATGTATGATTGCTGTACAGTCACAGGGTATGTTTAATGGAGGTATGCTTGCTGTACAGTGTATGTATAAAGGATGTATGATTGCTGTACAGTCACAGTGTATGTATAATGGAGGTACGCTTGCTGTACAGTGTATGTATAATGGATGTTTGATTGCTGTACAGTCACAGTGTATGTATAATGGATGTATGATTGCTGTACAGTCAGTGTATGTATAATGGATGTATGATTGCTGTACAGTGTATGTATAATAGATGTATGATTGCTGTACAGTCACAGTGTATGTATAATGGATGTATGATTGCTGTACAGTGTATGTATAATGGATGTATGATTGCTGTACAGTGTATGTATAATGAATGTATGATTGCTGTACAGTGTATGTATAATGGATGTATGATTGCTGTACAGACACAGTGTATGTATAATGGATGTATGATTGCTGTACAGTGTATGTATAATGAATGTATGATTGCAGTACAGTGTATGTATAATGGATGTATGATTGCTGTACAGTCACTGTGTATGTATAATGAATGTATGCTTGCTGTACAGTGTATGTATAATGGATGTATGATTGCTGTACAGTTTATGTATAATGGATGTATGATTGCTGTACAGTGTATGTATAATGGATGTATGATTGCTGTACAGTGTATGTATAATGGATGTATGACTGCTGTACAGTGTATGTATAATGGAGGTATGCTTGCTGTACAGTGTATGTATAATGGATGTATGATTGCTGTACAGTGTATGTATAATGGATGTATGATTGCTGTACAGTGTATGTATAATGGATGTATGATTGCTGTACAGTGTATGTATAATGAATGTATGATTGCTGTACAGTGTATGTATAATGGAGGTATGCTTGCTGTACAGTGTATGTATAATGGATGCATGATCGCTGTACAGTGTATGTATAATGGAGGTATGCTTGCTGTACAGTGCATGTATAATGGATGTATGATTGCTGTACAGTGTATGTATAATGAATGTATGATTGCTGTACAGTGTATGTATAATGGATGTATGATTGCTGTACAGTGTATGTATAATGAATGTATGATTGCTGTACAGTGTATGTATAATGGAGGTATGCTTGCTGTACAGTGTATGTATAATGGATGTATGATTCCTGTACAGTGTATGTATAATGGATGTATGATTGCTGTACAGTGTATGTATAATGGATGTATGATTGCTGTACAGTGTATGTATAATGAATGTATGATTGCTGTACAGTGTATGTATAATGGAGGTATGCTTGCTGTACAGTGTGTGTATAATGGAGGTATGCTTGCTGTACAGTGTATGTATAATGGAGGTATGCTTGCTGTACAGTGTATGTATAATGGATATATGATTGCTGTACAGTGTATGTATACTGAATGTATGATTGCTGTACAGTGTATGTATAATGGAGGTATGCTTGCTGTACAGTGTATGTATAATGGATGTATGATTGCTGTACAGACACAGTGTATGTATAATGGATGTATGATTGCTGTACAGTGTATGTATAATGAATGTATGATTGCTGTACAGTGTATGTATAATGGATGTATGATTGCTGTACAGTCACTGTGTATGTATAATGAATGTATGCTTGCTGTACAGTGTATGTATAATGGATGTATGATTGCTGTTCAGTGTATGTATAATGGATGTATGATTGCTGTACAGTGTATGTATAATGGATGTATGATTGCTGTACAGTGTATGTATAATGGATGTATGATTGCTGTACAGTGTATGTATAATGGAGGTATGCTTGCTGTACAGTGTATGTATAATGGAGGTATGCTTGCTGTACAGTGTATGTATAATGGAGGTATGATTGCTGTACAGTGTATGTATAATGGAGGTATGATTGCTGTACAGTGTATGTATAATGGAGCCTCCAATCTAAAAAAAAAGCTTCCAATCCCCAAAAAAGTTTTAATAAAGTTTTTCATTTTGTTTGTATTGATATTTATATGAGTGTAGGTCTGTTTATGTATGTGTGCATGCAAGCAAGAGGGGCTGAAACGTCGCACTGTTTGACATGTGGAATAAATAGTTATTTTTTGGATATTTGGAGTGCCGCACCATTTTTGAAGTTATCAATTGGCTGTGATCGAGCCTGAGGAGCTGGCACCCGCCTACTGTGGTAAAGTAGTGCTGCATTTTTTCGACATTTATATATATATATATATATATATATAAATATATATATATAAAAACACACGCGTGTGCGGTGTGAGTTTGTGCTTTAGGGTGCACACTCCTCTACACCCCTCTGTCACCCATGTACACTCCTCTACACCCCTCTGTCACCCATGTACACTCCTCTACACCCCTCTGTCACCCATGTACACTCCTCTACACCCCTCTGTCACCCATGTACACTCCTCTATACCCCTCTGTCACCCATGTACACTCCTCTACACCCCTCTCTCACCCATGTACACTCCTCTATACCCCTCTGTCACCCATGTACACTCCTCTACACCCCTCTGTCACCCATGTACACTCCTCTACACCCCTCTGTCACCCATGTACACTCCTCTATACCCCTCTGTCACCCATGTACACTCCTCTACACCCCTCTGTCACTCATGTACACTCCTCTACACCCCTCTGTCACCCATGTACACTCCTCTACACCCCTCTGTCACCCATGTACACTCCTCTACACCCCTGTCACCCATGTACACTCCTCTACACCCATCTATCACCCATGTTCACTCCTCTACACCCCTCTGTCACCCATGTACACTCCTCTATACCCCTCTGTCACCCATATGCACTCCTCTCTACCCCTCTGTCACCCATGTACACTCCTCTACACCCAACTATCACCCATGTACACTCCTCTACACCCCTCTGTCACCCATGTACACTCCTCTACACCCATCTATCACCCATGTACACTCCTCAACACCCCTCTGTCACTCATATACACTCCTCTCTACCCCTCTGTCACCCATGTACACTCCTCTACACCCCTGTCACCCATGTACGCTCCTATACACCCCTTTGTACATTCCTCTACACCCCTTTCACCCATGTATGCTCCTCTACACCCCTGTCACCCATGTACACTCCTCTACACCCCTGTCACCCATGTACACTCTTCTGCACCCCTCTGTCACCCATGTACACTCCTTCATACCCCTCTGTCACTCATGTACACTCCTCTACACCCCTCTGTCACCCATGTACACCCATCTGTCACCCATGTACACTCCTCTATACCCCTCTTTCACCCATGTACACTCCTCTACACCCTTCTGTCACCCATGTACACCCATCTGTCACCCATGTACACTCCTCTACACCCATCTGTCACCCATGTACACCCATCTGTCACCCATGTACACTCCTCTACACCCCTCTGTCACCCATGTGCACCCATCTGTCACCTATGTACACTCCTCTATACCCCTCTGTCACTCATGTACACTCCTCTATACCCCTCTGTCACCCATGTACACTCCTCTACCCCCCTCTGTCACCCATGTACACCCATCTGTCACCCATGTACACCCATCTGTCACCCATGTACACTCCTCTACACCCCTCTGTCACCCATGTACACTCCTCTATACCCCTCTGTCACCCATGTACACTCCTCTACACCCCTGTTACCCATGTATGCTCCTCTACACTCCTGTCACCCATGTATGCTCCTCTACACTCCTGTCACCCATGTGTTTCACAATATTTTTATTGAATTTTATAAACATAAGAAATGTAACATATAACATATTATGACATCAGATGTGTCAGAGTTTACATATGAACATGCATAACAACCTTGACTGGTGGAGCATAATTGTTCATCCAAACAGTGTCATGCATATTCACAAAGGATCTATCAGGTCCAAAGGGACCTTAATTGAAATTTGAGAGCAAGAAAATAACAATAAGAAGGAAAACAGTAAAACAATAAAATAGTGAGTCTCCATAACTTCTACAAAATCAATCAAAATTGCTGAATCAGGCAGTTGTCTGGTATTTGGTAGAATTCAGAATCGAGGTGTCACAAGGGTCAGCCGTCTTATACACTCGAAGAACCGCTCTTTTGTGTGTAGTAAGCTAAATTGTATCATAACTTAGTTTAGATAGTAAGGGTCTATGGGGGTTTATAAAGCTTAATCCAGGATTCCCATGAGGCTGTACACTCATCTCTTTTTCCCTTTTGACCAAAAAATATTAGCTCATAGTTATAATGAGATAGCAGTGTATTTATTAATTCGTTAATGTGTGGAATCTCTTTTGATTTCCATTTGGAGGCTAGTAACATTTTATATGACAAACATATGTGTACAATCGGAGTTTGTATGGTTTTTGGGAGATCTTCCAGACCCAGAAGTAATAGAAGTCATTCATCTTTAGGTTGTGAGCAATGAGGGATCAATTTCAAAATCATACTTTTTACTTCTGAAACAAAGGTAACTATGGCCGGACAAGTGAGGAAGATATGTTTTAGGGAGCCTTGTTCCCCACAATCCCTCCAACATAGTGGCGACAGGTGAGGAAAAATCAAAGATAATTTTTTAGGTGTGTAGTACCATCTATTGACAAACTTGCAATGATGTTCCCATAAATTAGCACATACTGTTGCTTTTTTTATCTTTAAGGATGTATTCAGCCATTTAGATTCAGAGAAGGATTGTCCCAAGTCGGATTCCCATCGTACCATCCCCGAATTTTTGTTTAACCATTTGTCTTCATTAAAATAGGAATAAAAGTTTTTAAGTCCCTTTTCTTTCTCCTTTACAGGATCAAGGAACCAAGTATGGAGGCTTTTTGGGAGCGTAGAATAGGATTCAGGGAATTTTTGCAAGTGCTTCTGTAGAATGTTGTAATATTTTTTATCGGATTCGGGTATTTTGTAGTTTGACTGTAATTCATCAAATGATAGCATTTTGTTGTTCCTAAGTACATCAGAGATGTATTTAATGCCCAGATCCTCCCAATGTAGAATGTTCAGTTTAGGGAGAAAGAGCTGGAGAGATTGGAGTGGTATCGGGGAGTCCATGGTACCCTCAATTTTGTCAATGTTTATAATACTCGAACTCCACACTTTTCCCGCTATTGAGAGGGTTGGGGGAATTCCAGGTCTATTAAGTAATTGGAAGCGTGATTTATTTAATAGGGTAGTGCTCCAGTTCTCTATTTTAGTAATATTTGATTCAAGCTTAACCCATCACCCATGTATGCTCCTCCACACCCCTGTCACCCATGTATGCTCCTCTACACCCCTGTCACCCATGTATGCTCCTCTACACCCCTGTCACCCATGTACGCTCCTCTACACCACTGTCACCCATGTACGCTTCTCTACACCCCTCTCTACACCCCTCTGTACACTCCTCTACACCCCTCTAAACCCCTCTGTCACCCATGTCCACCCCTCTACACCCCTCTGTCACCCATGTCCACCCCTCTACACCCCTCTGTCACCCATGTCCACCCCTCTGTCACCCATGTCCACTCTTCTACACCCCTCTGTCACCCATGTAAAAAAAAAAAAGAAAAAAAAGTTTGGCGCCTAATAGGTTTGTTTTGCAGATTTAACGGTGAAGAATTGTGGGTAGAAGAAATCGTGATGATGGCCCAGACCAGATGGAGAAGAGAAGGCAACGATGCAAATTAGAGAAGACGTCATTGGTGAGTTGCTGTATAAAGCAGCACTTTAAACTACATACTCACTGATAAATAGATATAGTGCATTGCGTTTTTTACCGTTTTATCCTTTTTTTTTTTTTTTTCCTTGCTCGTCAACCTCGGTAGCGGTGCCCCGTGGAAATTTTTTTCCCAAGGTGTGCCCCGACCCGAAAAAGGTTGGGAAACACTGGTATATAGCATACATTCATATATATGGGATACAATACAGGAATATGGGTGCACTACTGTGGTAGATGTAAACAATACATTGGCTATCCCTCAACACTGATGTTAAAATTGAGACATTCGCCAGTGTATCCTTATATGAAGGACACACCAGAGCCCGCACACCAACGCCAAGGTTTCTCAAATTGGTGCGAGACCTAACGCTAATCCTACCTGTGCTTGATAAGCAAAACAGGGGCCAGTGGGCAATTACGGCAGCATTCGGTTGACTCACAACTTCCTCCCAGATACCCTCCAGCGTGACTGAGCACACATGCAATGGGAGGAGGGAGGCAAGCTGCAAGCCCCACCTGAGTTGGCTAATATGGGTGCCTGGCCTCACAGGTGCTACCTTAATGCTGCCTTGTAGATATTCAAGGAGCATTAATGTTGGAGTTTACACACCTCCAAATATAAAATTTAAACAAACAACAAAAAACGTGGTCTCAAATGGCTGGAGGTGCTCAACCCCAAATGCGGTTGTGCATTTTTACTGGGGGAGCAGATCCTGCCCTTGTAGTCCGTTGCTAGGGGCGATCCCCAGCATAAAAATGCATACAATGGAGGATGCCTGCAGCGGACTACAAGTGCCACAAGTGTGGTCATTATATAGTATACATTCATATATATGGGGGTCAGTATATAGTATACATTCATATATATGGGGGTCAGTATATAGTATACATTCATATATATGGGGGTCAGTATATAGTATACATTCATATATATAGGGGTCAGTATGTAGTATACATTCATATATATGGGGGTCAGTATATAGTATACATTCATATATATGGGGTCAGTATATAGTATACATTCATATATATGGGGGTCAGTATATAGTATACATTCATATATATGGGGGTCAGTATATAGTATACATTCATATATATGGGGGTCAGTATATAGTATACATTCATATATATGGGGGTCAGTATATAGTATACATTCATATATATATAGGGGTCAGTATGTAGTATACATTCATATATATGGGGGTCAGTATATAGTATACATTCATATATATGGGGTCAGTATATAGTATACATTCATATATATGGGGGTCAGTATATAGTATACATTCATATATATGGGGGTCAGTATATAGTATACATTCATATATATGGGGGTCAGTATATAGTATACATTCATATATATATGGGGTCAGTATATAGTATACATTCATATATATGGGGGTCAGTATATAGTATACATTCATATATATGGGGGTCAGTATATAGTATACATTCATGTGTGGTCAGTATATAGTATACGTTAATATATATGGGGGTCAGTATATAGTAAACATTCATATATATGGGGGTCAGTATATAGTATACATTCATGTGTGGTCAGTATATAGTATACATTAATATATATATATGGGGTCAGTATATAGTATACATTCATATATGGGGGGCAGTATATAGTATACATTCATATATATGGGGGTCAGTATATAGTATACATTCATATATATGTGGTCAGTATATAGTATACATTCATATATATGGGGGTCAGTATATAGTATACATTCAAATATGGGGTCAGTATATAGTATACATTCATATATATGGGGGTCAGTATATAGTATACATTCATATATATGGGGGTCAGTATATAGTATACATTCATATATATGGGGGTCAGTATATAGTATACATTCATATATATGGGGGTCAGTATATAGTATACATTCATATATATGGGGGTCAGTATATAGTATACATTCATATATATGGGGGTCAGTATATAGTATACATTCATATATATGGGGGTCAGTTTATAGTATAAATTCATTTGTGGGGACAAGTATATAGTACATTTTTATGTGGGGTCATTATTAGTGTTGAGCGGCATAGGCCATATTCGAATTCGCAATATATTTTCGCATAAGCAAAAATTAGCATAAACAAAAATTTGCATGGGCGAAAGTTACCATATGTGAAAAATTTGCATAAACGAAAATTTGCATATGCAAATTTTCCCATATGCGAAAATTTGTACGCCAGTCTCACACAGCAGTATTAGAGCCTTCTTTACACCACACAAGCTGGAAGCAGAGAGGGATGATCACTGTGATGTGTACTGTGGGGGGAAAAAACAATATTCGGAATTTCGAATATATAGTGCTATATTGGTGAATATTCGCGAATTCGCGCATTGCGAATATTTGCGAGCAACACTAGTGTTGACCACCAGACGAAGGGGCAGCCGGCACGCCCCCTCAAAAAAAGCGCTATGGCAGAGCCAGAGATATCCAAAGGCAGCGCTGCATCAGTCCCCCAAAAAATGTGAGTTCCTGGATTTAAATATCTATATTCAGGATGGCTGTTCGCATACTGCCAACTATTTTAAGGAGGTGGATGCAAACAGATACCTCGACTTTAACAGTTGCCATCTTAAATAATGGAAGAAGAACATTCCATTCGGTCAAATGAAAAGAATCCGAAGGAATTGTTCTTCCACACAAAAATACCTACAACAACTAGAGAACCTGGAGGATCGTTTTAAACAAAAAGGGTATCCCAAACCCCTTATACAAGGAGCACGCCAGAGAGTGGACGAATTAGAACAAAGTGCTTGCTTGAAAAATAATAAACAGGGTAATGCAGAGGGGGGTTATAATGATGAATTTGATTCCGTTTTTCTAACTAGGTATTACACTTCACACACCAATATTTTTTTTACATTTTTTTTTATTTTTTTTTGTATAGGTAATATCACCAGCTCATATTATTGTGTCATGATTACTGGCACCATATGTAGTCCCCCAGTTATTCTTCTTTAGATGTTTTCCGTGTCCTGTGCAGTATCTCTCCCAGAAGACCACTTGATGGCCCCCGTGGTGGTCTACACCCCGAAGTCATCAATTTTTACTCTAAGAGAGAGTGTGCAGCTGTTTCTGGAGACGGTCAACAATAACCTCTGCATGGTGGAATAATAGGTCACGATGTTTATCAGGATCAGTAGAAGCATCACCCACTCGATGATTATGATGGGGATTTCACGGATCTCGTCCCAGTCTTCATCATTATGGAATAATTCCTTTAATGTTTCATATCCAAAATAGAAAACTACACAGACAAAAGTCAGGCCACAGCAGGTGCATCTACTATGGTGGATGACTTTTTTTGCTCCTGGTAATTTATACATCTGGATGGACTGCCCAAGGTAGTATAAGGCTTCACATGTAATGGAAATTATCGTGCTGACAAAGTGTATCCTGGGATATTCTTCGGGGGACAATACATGCATAACAGCTGTGGAAAAACAGGAGGCCCACACAATGGCCAGCAGGATCCTCTGGATCAGGACCTGATGACCCCTGAACTCTTCAGTATGCAGAACCATATACTTATAAATAAGAAAGGTTAGTACCAAAGTGCCAATGGACGTCCCTATGAATCCAATTCTGAATAATATGCTTTCGGGAAAGACATTTCCCACGTCACTGTGAAGGAAAAGAAACCAATGTTATTATGGATATTTCCTCACTCCCAACCCATGAAATAAGAATCATGTGCTTGTTTATCTTACCTGATGCTCATCAGTGGCGAGGCTGCATGGCCGAGGACGACCGTCATGATGTAGCTGGTGGCAAGCCAGGCCGCACACCAAAACGCCAACAGGAGGGGGACGAACCCCAGTCCTTTTAGCTCCATTTCAGACAAGTAGAAAAAGAAGACACTAATCTCACTATTCTCACTAATCGCACTGGAACAGACTGAAGGCTCGGGCGGCTGTCAGTGTAATGTCAGGCCTCCAGCTGTCTATGACATCACATGTGACATGTCAGAATGACTGCTTGTTTCTTTGAGCTGCCATGATTTAGTATCTGCTATAGACAGAACCTGATGTTTTTACTATGGACCTTACAGACCTCAGAACCCAAGTAATTAGTGCAGGGGCTCCATTTTGATCATCTCATATTTCACATTATTTGAGTTCCAGGGCTCAGATACATTTGCACCCGCTATAGCAGTGGTCTTCAAGCTGTGAACCCCCAACCGCTGCAGAACAACAACTCCCAGCATGCCCAGACAGCAACTTCGCATAAGGAAATAGTCTAATTAAACTTTTCTTATATATAGAATCCCTGAAATCTCCAATCTCTCCTTTTATTGCTTTATGATCTGTGTTACTTATTTGTAAAAAACAATGTTTCTGATTGTCTTCCCCCCACACACTTATGGGCTATCTCTTCAAACGACTTTATTTGACCTAAAGCGTATAATTGATTTACATAAATAAGCCCCTTTTCATCCAAAAGAGTGAATCTTTAATTTTAAGGAATTCTTTAAGTGCTTTATTCGACCATAATGAAGTAAAGTCAAAACTCCATGTGATTTAAAAAATAAATTTAAGTTCCCCCCATACTTAATTATCTAGATATGCATGGGTGTAGTGAGTATCCCAGCTTCCAAAATCTCAAAAATATCCTTCATTTTTCAGAGGCTTTTTCAAAAATGAAAGAAGCGATCTGATTGGTTGCTATGGGCAACTCAGAAACTTTTCCTCTGGGCAGGTTTTGATAAATCTCCCTCTATGGGGGAGATTCATCAAGACCAGTGTAGAGGAAGAGTTGTGCAGTTGCCCATAGCAACCAATCAGATTGCTTCTTTCATTTTTCACAATGCCTTTGCAAAATGAAAGAAGCGATCTGATTGGTTGCTATGGGCAACTCAGCATATTTTCCTGGAAAAGTTTCTGAGTTGCCCATAGCAACCAATCAGATTACTTCCTTCATTTTTCAGAGACTTTTTCAAAAATGAAAGAAGCGATCTGATTGGTTGCTATGGGCAACTCAGCAGCTTTCCCCATAGACCACAATGGGCCTACTGGTTTCAATGGGCAAAAAATCAGAGTTAATGCACTAGACACAGTTCTCTATACCATTAACCCCTTCCCGACCTATGACATACCTGTACGTCATGGGTGGCAAGGTGTTCCCGACCCATGACATACAGGTACGTCATGAACATTTTTGCCGCTACTCGCGGCATCCCGCAGCGCCCGGTAAGATGGTGGCTATCACTGATAGCCAGCCATCTTACCATGCGACCACGGGGGGTTTCATCCCCCACCCCCCCCAGCGATCGCTGCTATCAGCTGGTCAAATCTGACTAGCTAATAGCAGCGTTTCGCTATCAGAATATTTAGCAGCGCGGTGTGTAAGTCCCGATCACGGGGATCGGGGGACACACCGCTCTGCTAAGTGTCCCTTAACCATCCCCCGGCATCACTTACCCGACCATGCGGTGTCCCGAGTGGTCCCGTTGCGAGCGACGTCCTCCAGGCGGTCCCGGCGGCGCTGCGTCCCGGAGGTGAGTTTCCGGCAGCAGTGCGGCATCTTCATTGGCAGCAGTGAGATCGCCGTAAAGCGATCTCACTGCTGCCTCTGGGAGTTTCAAAACGGCAACTCCCAGCATGCCCAGACAGCCTTTGGCTTTCTGGGCATGCTGGGAGTTGTAGTTTTGTAACATCTGGAGGTCCACAGTTTGGAGACCACTGTATAATGGTCTCCAATCTGTGCTGTTCCAGATGTTGCAAAACTACAACTCCCAGCATGCTCAGTCTGTCCAGGCATGCTGGGAGTTGTAGTTCTCTAACATCTGGAAGAGCATAGATTGGAGACCATTATACAGTGGTCTCCAAACTGTGGACCTCCAGATATTGCAAAACTACAACTCCCAGCATGCCCAGACTGCCCAAGCATGCTGGAAGTTGTAGTTCGGCAACATCTGATCCTTCAGATATTGCCGAACTACAACTTCCAGCATGCTTGGGCAGTCTGGGCATGCTGGGAGTTGTAGTTTTGCAACAACTGGAGGCACACTAGTTGGGAAACATTGTCCGTTTCCTACCTCAGTGCCTCCAGCTGTTTCAATTGTTGCAAAACTATAACTCCCAGCATGCACTGACAGACCATGCATGCTGGGAGTTGTAGTTTTGCAACAGCTGGAGGCACACTGGTTTGGAAACGCTAAGTTTGGTTGCAAAACACTTGAAAGTTTATTACTTAACTTAGTGTTTCCAAACCAGTGTGCCTCCAGCTGTTGCAAAACTACAACTCCCAGCATGCACGGACAGCCAAAGGGCATGCTCGGAGTTTGCAACAGCTGGATGTTTGCCCCCTCCCCCCAATGTGAATGTACAGGGTACACTCACATGGGCGGAGGTTTACAGTGAGTGCTGCAAGTTTGAGATGGCGCAAAATTTGCGCTGCAGCTCAAACTCCCAGCGGCAAACTTGCTGTGAACCTCTGCCCATGTGACTGTACCCTAAAAACACTACACTACACTAACACTAACCTAAAATAAAAAGTAAAAAACACTACATATACACATTATCCCTACACAGCCCCCCTCCCCCAAAAAAATGAAAAACGTCTGGTACGCTACTGTTTCCAAAACGGAGCCTCCAGCTGTTGCAAAATAATAACTCCCAGTATTGCCGGACAGCCATTGACTGTCCAGGCATGCTGGGAGTTTTGCAACAGCTGGAGGCACCCTGTTTGGGAATCATTGGCATAGAATACCCCTATGTCCACCCCTATGCAAATCCCTAATTCAGGCCTCAAATGCGCATGGCGCTCTCTCACTTTGGAGCCCTGTCGTATTTCAGGGCAACAGTTTTGGGACACATATGGGGTATTGCCGTACTCGGGAGAAATTGCCTTACAAATTTTGGGGGGCTTTTTCTTCTTTAACCCCTTATGAAAAGGTGAAGTTGGGGTCTACACCAGCATGTTAGTGTAAAAAAATAATTTTTTTACTCTGACATGCTGGTGTTGCCCTATACTTTTCATTTTCACAAGAGGTAAAAGGGGAAAAAAGATCCTCTAAATTTGTAATGCAATTTCTCCCGAGTATGGAGATACCCCATATGTGGGCGCAAAGTGCTCTGGGGGCGCACAACAAGGCTCAGAAGGGAGAGTGCACCATGTACATTTGAGGCGATTTGCACAGGGGTGGCTGATTGTTACAGCAGTTCTCGGAATCAGAATGATAAGTAAAAGCATTCCAGAGTTATTAATGTTTAAAGTGACAGTGGTCAGATTTTCAAAAAATGCCCAGGACCTGAAGGTGAAAATGGGCTGGGTCATGAAGGGGTTAAAGGGGTACTCCGGTGAAAACCTTTTTTTTCTTTTAAATCAACTGGCTCCGGAAAGTTAAACAGATTTGTAAATTACTTCTATTAAAAAATCGTAATCTTTCCTGTACTTATTAGCTGCTGAATACTACAGAGGAAATTATTTTCTTTTTGGAATGCTCTCTGATGACATCACGAGCACAGTGCTCTCTGCTGACGTTATTATAATAATAATAATAATAATAAGTCTTTATTTATTGTTGTCCTTAGTGGGATTTGAACCCTCTCCAGCTCCACTATATCTTTCTTGTACACTGGTGCTCAGTACTGTACACAGTACTCTATGTGAGGACTGACTAGTGATTTGTACAGCGGTAGAATTATTTCCTTGTCGTCGGCATCTATGCCCCTATTGATGTACCCCATGATTTTATTAGCCTTGGCAGCAGCTGCCCGACACTGGTCACTACAGCTAAGTTTACTGTTACCTAAGGCTCCTACGTCCTTTTCCATGTCAGTCGTCCTAAGTGTTCTTCCATTTAATACATAATCCCAGCTCGGATTTTTGCATTACCTTACAGTTATCAGTGTTGAACCTCATCTGCCACTTCCCAGCCCAAACCTCCAACCTATCCAGATCCATTTGTAACAGTGCACTGTCCTCTATAGTGTTTACCACTTTACACAGTTTGGTGTCATCTGCAAAGATTGCTACTTTACTATTCAACCCCTCTGCAAGGTCATTCATGAATATATTAAATAGGACAGGACCCAAGACAGACCCCTGTGGTACCCCACTAGTAACAGTCACCCAATCAGAATAAGTACCATTAATAAACACCCTCTGTTTCCTATCATTGAGCCAGTTACTTACCCACTTGCGCACATTCTCCCCCAGCCCAAACCTTCTCATTTTATGCACCAACCTTTTATGTGGAACCGTATCAAATGCTTTGGAAAAATCCAGATATACGACATCCAGCGATTGCCCCATGTCCAGTCTTGTGCTCACCTCCTCATAAAAGCTGATCAGGTTAGTTTGACAGGATCAATCCCTCATAAATCCATGCTGATACAGGGTCATACATTTATTTTTATCAAGATATTCCAAAATAGCATCTCTTAGGAAACCCTCAAACAATTTACCGAGGTTAAACTAACAGGTCTATAATTCCCGGGGTCACCTTTTGACCCCTTCTTAAATATTGGCACCACATTTGCCATGCGCCAGTCCTGGGGAACAGTCCCTGTCACTATAGAGTCCCTGAATATAAAAAATTGGGGTCTGTCTATTACATTACTTTTGTAAATAGTCCGCCTCTTCCAAACCACATTTAACACACTGTGAAGTGATTCTCACCCCTATCCTATGTAAATGAAGCGCGGAATAGTGGGTCTTGTGTAATATCTTAAATTGTGTAATTTTATGTTCCATATTACGAGAAACCTTGCTTATATTTTGGGCCATAATGTCCCAATCTTCCTCAGACACAGTACCCACTATTCCGGACCATTTGTCTTTAATTCTGTCGATCCCCCTTACTCCAATAATCTTATTTAATTTCTTATACAAAATTGATATTCCTTTTTTTTTTTTAAAGTGCTCTATTTGAGTTAGTGCTTCTATGAAATTGTGTTTCTGTGCTACATATATCTCCTTATCTATCGTGTTATGGAATGCATGACTAACTTGCCAATAGTACAGCCAATCTTTATCACTAATATCATACCCCCTTTTTATGTGCTCAAATGAAAAGAGTTGTCCTTAATCAAATAATTGTTCCAGTCGTTTTATACCCTTACTATCCCAAAAAATTGACTCACACTTCACCAATTCTTTAAATTTATTGTTACCCCATAGGGGTGTGAACCCAAAACTATTTCCTACATGTAATTCTCCCTTTAATCTTTCCCATACTTTCCTATATTTATACAATAACATCGTGTTATTTGACCCACTCTCCTCATAATCATCTAATTCCAACACCTCATATATGTTCACTTTCTCCTTTTCTACTACAATCTTCTCCAGATATCTAAAATTTCTCCAATTCACGATTCGTACCAACTGCGCGGCCATGTAATAAACAAAGAAATTGGGCATATCCAATCCCCCCCTATCTCCAGGGGCCATAAAATATCTGTACTTCAGACGAACCCTTTTTGTTCCCCATAACAATCTACCCAGTATCACTTCTATCTTCCGGAACCAGCATTTGCCGATCCACACTGGCGAGGCAGCAAGAAAAAAAAGGATCTGTGGGAGGACCACCATTTTTATTATCGCCATCCTTTCTGACATAGAGAAGGGCATTTTAATCCATACTTCTACTCTCTTTGCTAAACTATTCAAAAGGGGCAGTATATTGTTAATCACAAACCTATCATTCGTGGCTGCTATTTTTACTCCCAGATAATGGAAACATTCATTTTTTTTGAACACGGATAGTCTTCCCACCGTCTCCCCCATATCTTCATCCAGGGGGAGCATAGTAGATTTACTCCAATTTATGTCCAACCCAGATAGAGGGGCAAATGCCTCGAACATCTTAATGATACGATGTATTTTTTCTTGTGGGTTAGTTACAAAAAGGAGGATATCATCTACAAATAACAAGATCTTACTCTTCTCTCCATTTACTCCAAATCCCTCATAAACATCATTATCTCTTATCCAAGCAGCTAAGGGTTCAATATAAATTAAAAATAAAAAGGGTGAGAGGGGGCAGCCCTGCCTTGTTCCTCTACTTAGTTTGAATGGGTAGGAGGGGGTTCCATCTACCACCACACTCGCCTCGGGGTTAGTGTATAGTAGCTGAATATAACTCAAAAACCTCGGGCCCACCCTAACCCTCTTCAAAACTTCCCAGAGGTATTCCCACTCCACCCTGTCAAAAGCTTTAGTAGCATCCAATGACAGAATGGAGCGGGGGCCCCGGGATCCACTCTGGATTGCTTCATACACCTGGTGGATATTGTCATGAACCGTTCTTCCTGACCTAAACCCTCCCTGGTCACCGCCCACCACTACCTCCACTATTTTATCCAATCTCCTTGCCAGTGCTTTCGCTATTATCTTTATATCTGTATTAAGCAAGGAGATATGAGCCCAAATCCAAGGGATCCTTATCTTTTTTCCTAATGAGTCTAATATTAGCCTCACACATAGATTTAGGGAGAACCCCCCCCCCCCTCCAGGATTCATTAATGATACCCAGCAGTTTTGGAAGCAGCAGGGTTGAGTATATTCTATATATCTAGAAAGGAATGCCGTCAGACCCAGGGGATGTATTCCCTTGGATTGATGCCAATGCCTCCTCCAATTCCTGGAGGGAGATTGGGTCATCCAGGGAGTCCCTGACATCCTCTGTCAAACTCGGAATATTAATTCCCCTCAAGAATTCCGCTACCTCCGCCCTATTAATATCGCTGCCCATATAGAGAATGGAGAAAAAAGAGCCAACCATTTGGGCTATTTCTTCTCTATCTGTGGTTATGCTGCCATCCTCCCTCCTCAGAGCCATAATACCACATTCGTCGCCTTGATTTTTAAGTAATCTTGACAGTGTCTTATTTGGTTTCCCTTTCTCAAAGAAATTAAATTGCCCACTGAAGAATAGTTTATTTTGTGCCTTTTTAAGTAGATATTCTTTATATTCCTCTTGAGCTGCCTTCAGTTCTAACAGCTGTTCCCACCACTATCCTCTTCTATCCCTGCTTCTAATGTTGCCACTTTACTATTCAGTACTGATTCTTCCTGTGAGAATTCCTTTTTTTTTTTTTATTGATTCGCCCTATATATAGGCCCCTCAAGTATGCCTTCATAGTATCCCATACCACCTGAGGGTTTGCGGACTTATGATTAATCTCCCAGAATGCCTCTATTTCCTGTCTAAACCAGTCCTGGTCGCCCACTAATTCAATCCAGTGGGGGTTGAGCCGAAAGCCCAACCTTTTCCCACCCATTACCTTACCTCCAATTTCCACCACCACTGGGCAATGGTCCGATAGGGTTTTAGCTTTATACTGCACCCTGCTGGTCCAGGTCATTGCATTCTTATCACACAGGCATAAGTCAATTCGGGAAGCGGTGTTATATGAGGTACTAAAACATGAGTACTGTCTTACTCCTGGGTTTAGTTTCCGCCACCCATCAACCCAATTCATCTCTCCACAGTATCTCGCCAATGCTGTTTCGTTCCCCCCTACATTCCTACCTAATTTGTATCTGTCCATACTAGGGTCTATTACATTGTTCAAATCTCCAACTATCCATAATGCCGAATGTGTCTTACTTTCGCTATAGCTCACGAGGTCCCTCAGAACATCCACTCTAAAAGATGGAGGAATATAAACAAAAGCCAAGATGACTGCCCTATCTTCCCATATTCCATAAAGAAATACATATCGACCATACTTATCTACCTTTGCATTCTTAGTCTCGAATGGTACCCTCCTGTGAACATATACTGATACTCCCATGGAGTAGGAAGAGAGTCTGGAGTGGTATTCTTCTTTGGCCCACTTCCTTGGAAGTATCTGCTCATCTCTTGACCTATGGGTCTCAACTAAACATATGATCGCAGGAAGGCACCTCCGAATATAATCGAAGACTGCACACTTTTTAATTCTATCCGACATACCTCGTATGTTCCAGGCTAATAATTTAAGCATAGATATATTTGCCTAAGAGAAAAAAGAAAAGAGAGAAGAAGAAGAGAGAGAAAAAAAAAAAAAAACCTCTTTTGATCATCCCGTGCCATCCCTCCCTCCTTTCCCTTATCCTCCCCCCCCCGCACCCCCCCCTCTCCCCATAATGCACCGTACTTCTACTATGCACTCGTATCCTAGTGACACCCCAGAGAACCCCCCAACCCCTCCCCCCCGAGACGTAACATTATTACTCAACTAGTACTTCCAACCCCTAATGCCACAGTAGTGCCTTATATTAGATGCCTTATTTATCCATCCAATCTGAGACTTCTTGTGGGGTTCCAAATATTGTTACCTTTCCCTTATGCTCAACCCGGAGTCTCGTTGGAAACAGCAGAGAGAAGGGCACCCCTGCGTTCTTTAGCCGCCTTTTTATCTCCCGAAAGGATGCCCTTTTCCTCTGGGTCTCCCAAGAGAAATCCGGACATAGAAAAATATTCTGTCCATTATACTGTAGGTCCCTCATCTCTCTTGCCCTCCTAAGGATAGTATCCCTGTCCTGGGAGGTATATAACTTAATTAGGATTGTCCTAGGGGGACCCCCCGGAGGGGGAATACGCCTTGGCACCGATGAGCTCGTTCAATCCCAAACATTGGGGTAAGATGCCCTTCCCCTATCCCCTCCTTCAACCACCTACTAAGAAACTGTATGGCAGAGTCCCCCCCCCCCCCCTCCACCCCCTCAGGAAACCCCACCATCCTTATATTACAACGTCTGGATCTATCCTCAAGGTCTGTGAGCTTATCTTTAACAGATGTCCTCTCCTTTTTCAAGTCATTAACCTCCTCCTCCAAAACCTTAATCCTATTTTCTGTTTTAGGGGCTTCTTCCTCCAGTCTGGAAATCCTATCTCTCATTTTAGTCATATCGTGTCTTATCAGAGATACCTCGGTAGATACCACACCTAATTGTTTATTTATCTCCTCAATTGCACAATTAGTTTTTTCACCCCTCCCAAGATCTCCTCCAACATCTGTGTTCCCATAGGGGGCACAGACTGCCCTTCCTCAGTTTCTTCCACCTCCAAGACCGAGTACCTAGAGCCTGTTTTACTAGGGGAGAGATCCTTCTGGGTTCTAGTTTTTATACCCACAGCTGGAGACTTCCATATTTTATCCAATTTACCCATAGCCCCCTTATCTTTTTGTGGCGAGCTACCCCCTGATCTTCTGGGGTTCACCTTAGGGGCCATTTCACCCACTATTTCTCTTCACTTTATATTTGTGGGGTGTATGTATCACTACGGGGATATCACGGACCAACTTAGCAACTTTATACACCATAGGCCCCTCCCACTCGAGAATTTAAATCCCGTTATTTACAGCATACAAAAGTAAGAATTCACAGTCCCATATGGCTCTGGGGAGCGCTTAAAACCTAGGGTATCACACCCTGATCCAGAAATATCCACCACCAAATATAGCATACTAATATGCAACTACGGAATCATTAGCGTATTCACGCTCCCCCTGGTAGACAGTGCAATCACCCCCCAGAGTCACTGATCTTATTGGGTCCAGGGAGGGGTTCAATTTCATGAGAGAGGAATTCTGCTAAGACCAAGTTGTTCAATTTAGTCCATGAGTCCCGGTTTCTCCAAATCGCTAGGAGGAGTGACCAGGCAGAGAGTCAGGCATCCAATATTGTCCATTCCACATGGGGCCAGTGCAAGAGGCTGCTGCTGTTCAGAATATTGCCGGGGTATTAATCAATGGTTTCACCGGCTTCTGCACTGTTAGATATTCATCACATGTAAAGTCTGATCGTTTTACTCAGCTCCACTCTCCATCCACAAGAAAGGGTCTGGGCCAGTCTATTCAAATCCCAGCAAGGAGTAGCGGAGTTCCACACATGCCCCTCAACACCTCCGCGTCTGTCTATTACATTACTTAATTCCTTTAGAACATGGGGGTGAATGCCATCTGGACCTGGTGATTTGTCTATTTTGATTTTTTGTAGGTGGCACTGTACTTCTTCCTGGGTTAGACAGGTGACCTGTACTGGGGAGTTTACCTTATCACACTGTATTTCACCTGGCATTTCATTTTCCTCAGTGAATACAGTGGAGAAGAATTTGTTTATATTTGCTTTTTCCTGATCCCCGTTTATAATTTCTTCCTCATCATTTTTTAAAGGGCCAACACTTTCATTTTTGACCTTTTTGCTATTTATATAATTAAAGAACATTTTGGGGTTAGTTATACTCTCTTTGGCAATGAGTCTTTCTGTCTCTATTTTTGCGGCTTTTATCTGTTTTTTACATATTTCACATTTTTCTCTATAGCTTTTTAATGCTTCTTCACTGCTGTCCTGTTTTAGTAACTGAAATCCTTTATTTTAGTCATTTATTGCCCCCTTAACATTTTTATTCATCCATATTGGTTTTCTTTTATTTCTGACCCTTTTATTCCTATAAAGTATATACATCTTACAGTGAAAATTTAAGATATTTTTAAAAGTCTCCCATTTAGTGTCAGTATTGTTCTTTTTGAGGACAATATCCCATTTTATATTGTTATGGGCTTCTCTGAGTTGATCGAACTTTGCTTTTCGAAAGTTCATTGTTTTTGTGGCCCCTCGAGAGATTCCCTTATTGAAGAACAAGTTATAATGTATTACATTATGATCACTATTTCCTCGGTGTCCATCTACTTGCACATTAATTACTCTGCCAGTTTCAGTACGTTGGTAAATATTAAGTCTAGTAGGGCGCCCCCTCTGGTCAGGCCCTGCACCATTTGGGACAGATAATGGTCTTTAGCTATAGTCAGAAATCTGTTTCCTTTAAAGTCGAAGTCTGCCCAGTTCTCCATGAACCCAAACCCCTCCTTCCTACACCAGCTTCTGAGCCACTTGTTTACCTCCCTAATCTCCCGCTGCCTCTCTGGTGTGGCTCGTGGTACAGGTAATATTTCAGAAAATACTACCTTGGAGGTCCTTGCCTTAAGCTTGCAGCCTAAGTCCCTGAAATCCTTTTTAAGGACACTCCATCTACCTCTTACTTTGTCATTGGTGCCAATATGTACCATGACTGCTGGGTCTTCTCCAGCCCCACCCAGCAACCTGTCAACCCGATCCGCGATGTGCCGAACTCGAGCGCCAGGAAGACAACACACTGTTCGGCTATCCCGGTCTTTGTGACAGATCGCCCTATCTGTCCCCCTAATAATTGAGTCCCCCACTACCAGTACCTGTCTGACCTGCCCTGCTCTCCTCCCTCCCTCCTTACTGGAGCAGACACCCCCCTGGCGGTCAGAGGCAAAGTCCTGCTGCAGTACCGCTAGCTCTGAAATGACATGAGTTTTTTCCTGCAGGTTGTCTCTGGCCGCCGAGGGTGTGTGGTATCTGTGCCCCCGCATATGTGCCCCTGGTGCACTAAGGGCTGACGTTCCGGTTGGTTGGGGTTTTTTCAGGCGTGATGCAGTGGACAGGCCTGCTTTCAGTCCCCCGTTGCAGCTCATGGGGAGCTCGCTCTGTTCCCGGGTGTGGCTGGTTTGGTTGGTTGTTGGTGTGGTGTTTTGGTTTTTCAGTGGTGCTGCAGGGTGGTTTACTACTGGGTGTCTTGGTAGTCAGTGGGTTTCTGCCATGCTTGGGTTTTTTGTTTGCGCTTTTTCCTTTGGTGTTGGTTGTGGGACTTTGGGTGCTTGCTTCGGCAGTTCATGTTCTAGGATTGTAACGGTACTGTGTGGGTTGGCGTGGCCCCTGTGCTTGATTGCGCTATAATTTGGTGATGCTTTTCTTTTTTGGGTGTGATTTGAGTGATCGGGGGCGTTTTGTCGGTCTGACATTTGGGGCGTTGTCACTGTTATTATTTCTTTCTTTCGGCTTTCTTCCTGCGCTCGGCTTGTTGCACCTAGTGCTTCGCTGTTTGGAGATAAGGTTTATTTTGCGGCTGTACTCCCTGGGGTCGGTATTGGGTGTTGACGCTTTGTCCCGTTCTCTGGCAGTGGTTCCGGAGGTTGCTCCCTCGGGTGGAGTCGGAAGGTTTGCTCATGTGGCTGTGGAATGGGAGACCACCTCGGGTTCGAGTCCCGGGGTAGGACTGAGTGATACAGTTGTGGTTAAATTTTCGGCCTGTGGGTCATCGTGGAGATTGGTGTATTTCTTGGTCCGCTTTAGTGGCTCCTGCGACTTGGTCGCACTCACGGTGAGGCGCTTGCGAGTAGTTGGGGTTGGTGTGGAGGCCGGGATGTCTACAGTCAAGGAGGGTCCCGAAGGTTCCAAATGTGTCTGTGGATAGGGGTTTTGTTTTTTGTACCTACAAGGTTCTGCTGTTTGACTTCCTATTTCGTTTTGATAGGCTGTGATAAAATAAGTTAACTGCTGTGTCTCCTATCCAAGGAGGTTCGAGATTTGGGCTGTATTCTGCATGTATCCAATTAACATTTTTAGTATGTGACGCTGGGTATCTTCACCTGTTCGTGTGAATCACCTACTACTCAGTGCAAAAAAAAAAAAGGGTGCTTTCCCACTGTGCTGCGATCCAGTGGGGTGAGGTTGCCGCATGGCGGGGGGTGATTTTTCTTTTCTGCTTTGCGGTTGGTGGGATGTTGGTGTATACCTAGGGGCTGGGCCCGTGAGCGGGTGGCCTTGCTGTCGGCGACCGTTTTTTCCTATCAGTTTTTGGGTCGCTTGGTGGCGGCTGTGGGTCGGATTTTTGGTTGTCGCTTTTGCGTCGTTTTTTCTGATCCGAGGTTTTGCTCTGGCTTTTTTCGGGGCTAGGTGGATGGGGCACTTTCTTTCTCCTCGTCTCCTTCCATGACACTTGGGTGTCTGATGTGTTTTTTGGGTGCCTATTTTGTGCGTTTTCAGGTCCGTCGGTCCGAGATTGCTTAGGCGATCTGGGACACACAGCTTGTGCTGCATGAGGGTCCACGAATGACTGTTTTTTCCGGTTGTCGTCCTATTGTTGACTGGACTGCGGTGGGGGCCTCCCCCCCCCCTTTTTCTTTTATGCTCCCCGCCCTCGATTGTCTGTTTTGGGTTTTGGCTTCTCTTTGTAGGAGGGGGTGTTGTGAGTTTGGGATTCGCTCTCTTTTTGTGTCGGTGTCGGCGGAGAGGGCTCAGTTTCCGGAGAGGGTAGCGCAGCGCGTGGGGCGCGGGCGATCTGCATGTTGCGTTGCTATTTTCGCCCAGTTTGATGTTTTCCACATGTGTTTTTGTTTTGCGAGCGGCTTTCCGCAAGGTGGTGCGAGTGCTGCGGCACTCTTCGGTGTATGGGCGAGTCTGAGAAATGAGTTCACACAAGAGTTAGTGAATACAAAAAAAATAAAAAAAATAAAATAAAATGCAAAAACATAGGACCTGGCGGCAGGTACCTCGGATTTCCTGGAGAGGTTATGTGTTGGGCGAATTTCCTGGAGAGGAAATGTGTTGGGCGACTTTCCTGGAGAGGAAATGTGTTGGGTGTGTTCGGGGGGCTGAGTTGGCCCCAGGTGTTGGCTATCCAGTATCTCTTGGGTGGGGGTCGGAGCCCAGTGTAGGGCTAACTGGTCTCCTCCGTGGCGGTAAGAAGACGGTGAAAGCGGGGTCAACCCGGGGTAGACCTCCACACAGGACAGTGTGGCAGCACCTCTCGGGTTGGCAAGAAGCCAATCGGTGTCTTTGTTACAGTTAAATTGTTATTTATATAAGTAATTTTATAAATAAAGCTTTGGCCGATCCCCACCCACGGAAAAGTTGAATTGTTGTTGTGTCAGTTATTATTTAATTAATTATTGTAGTAAGGGGGAGGGGTAGTTATAGCCTGCTCGGAGCTAATTGGGTCTCAACAGTCTGGAGGGGCAAGCTGTGCATAACTAGCTTGCCCCCTGACTGGTGAGCAGTTAAGGGGTTAAGAAATATACAGGCAATGTTTTTTAGCCCCCTCCCCCGCCTGTAAAAACCTGTTGCTAACTATAGTGGTATGTCCCATGGGTGGGGGGGAAGGAGTGCACCAATCAGGGGTCTAATAGTTTCCCGGGCTTTCAGGGGCCCTCCCCAGGGTATTTATAGCTGTGGTGCCTCCCTTCCCCCCTCAATCTGCCCAGGACCCGGAGTTTTGCCCTCCCTCCCTCCCTTTTTGTATCTCTGTTTATTGTAAGTCACAGCTTGGCGGTAAGAAGACGGTGAAAGCGGGGTCAACCCGGGGTAGACCTCCACACAGGACAGTGTGGCAGCACCTCTCGGGTTGGCAAGAAGCCAATCGGTGTCTTTGTTACAGTTAAATTGTTATTTATATAAGTAATTTTATAAATAAAGCTGTGGCCGATCCCCACCCACGGAAAAGTTGAATTGTTGTTGTGTCAGTTATTATTTAATTAATTATTGTAGTAAGGGGGAGGGGTAGTTATAGCCTGCTCGGAGCTAATTGGGTCTCAACAGTCTTGCAAACTTCAGCTCCTCTCTGAGGCCTCTTAGTTGTTTTCCGAGCTGTTCATACTGAGCCATCTTGGCCTGGATTTTGGACCCAAAGCTGGCCAGGGATTCTCTGGGCCCCTTTACCCCCCATTGCTGGGGTTCTGAGGAAACAGATGCAGACTTTCCACTCCGCTGCCTGGATGAGCTTCTGCTGGAAGCTTTGCAGCTCCCAGCTGAGGTCGGGGGAGGGGGCCCCACATGGCTGTGGACCCTGGTGGATCTCCTCACCCCATCCTGACTACTGGCTGTTGCATTTTCCTTTGCACACCCCGCCAGCCGAGAACGGGGGGGGTGCAAGATGAAGCCCCAGCTTCCCGGGGCTCCATAGCAGGAAAACCTACCCAGGTGTCTGCCACACACCTGGGGAGGGGTGGAAGAAAATCACTGCTTCTCTGGGAAACTCTGGAGCTCAGCAGAACACACCTTCTCTCCAGAGCTGTACTCACTATTCTGCTGGTGAGGTCACTGTGTACATACATTACATTACTTATCCTGTATTGATCCTGAGTTATATCCTGTATTATGCACCAGAGCTGTACTCACTATTCTGCTGGTGAGGTCACTGTGTACATACATTACATTACTGATCCTGTACTGATCCCGAGTGTGTGTGGGATGGGGGTGGGGGAGCGGGGGGCCCCAAAAAAAAATTGCTTGCCCAGGGTCCAATCAAAATTAAAGATAGCCCTGTCCATTATACATACACTGTACAGCAATCATACATCCATTATACATACACTGTGTCTGTGACTGTACAACAATCATACATCCAATCCATTATTAATGGATTGGAGGTATGCTTGCTGTACAGTCACAGTGTATGTATAATGGAGGTATGATTGCTGTACAGTGTATGTATAATGGAGGTATGCTTGCTGTACAGTGTATGTATAATGGAGGTATGCTTGCTGTACAGTGTATGTATAATGGAGGTATGCTTGCTGTATAGTTTATGTATAATGGATGTATGATTGCTGTACAGTCAGTGTATGTATAATGGAGGTATGCTTGCTGTTCAGTCACAGTGTATGTATAATGGATGTATGATTGCTGTACAGTCACAGTGTATGTATAATGGATGTATGATTGCTGTACAGTTTATGTATAATGGAGGTATGCTTGCTGTACAGTGTATGTATAATGGATGTATGATTGCTGTACAGTCACAGTGTATGTATAATGGAGGTATGCTTGCTGTACAGTGTATGTATAATGGAGGTATGCTTGCTGTACAGTGTATGTATAATGGAGGTATGATTGCTGTACAGTGTATGTAAAATGGAGGTATGATTGCTGTACAGTGTATGTATAATGGAGGTATGATTGCTGTACAGTGTATGTATAATGGAGGTATGCTTGCTGTACAGTGTATGTATAATGGATGTATGATTGCTGTACAGTGTATGTATAATGGATGTATGATTGCTGTACAGTCACAGGGTATGTATAATGGAGGTATGCTTGCTGTACAGTGTATGTATAATGGATGTATGATTGCTGTACAGTCACAGTGTATGTATAATGGAGGTACGCTTGCTGTACAGTGTATGTATAATGGATGTTTGATTGCTATACAGTCACAGTGTATGTATAATGGATGTATGATTGCTGTACAGTCAGTGTATGTATAATGGATGTATGATTGCTGTACAGTGTATGTATAATGGATGTATGATTGCTGTACAGTCACAGTGTATGTATAATGGATGTATGATTGCTGTACAGTGTATGTATAATGGATGTATGATTGCTGTACAGTGTATGTATAATGAATGTATGATTGCTGTACAGTGTATGTATAATGGATGTATGATTGCTGTACAGACACAGTGTATGTATAATGGATGTATGATTGCTGTACAGTGTATGTATAATGAATGTATGATTGCTATACAGTGTATGTATAATGGATGTATGATTGCTGTACAGTCACTGTGTATGTATAATGAATGTATGCTTGCTGTACAGTGTATGTATAATGGATGTATGATTGCTGTACAGTGTATGTATAATGGATGTATGATTGCTGTACAGTGTATGTATAATGGATGTATGATTGCTGTACAGTGTATGTATAATGGATGTATGATTGCTGTACAGTGTATGTATAATGGAGGTATGCTTGCTGTACAGTGTATGTATAATGGAGGTATGATTGTTGTACAGTGTATGTATAATGGATGTATGATTGCTGTACAGTGTATGTATAATGGATGTATGATTGCTGTACAGTGTATGTATAATGGATGTATGATTGCTGTACAGTGTATGTATAATGGATGTATGATTGCTGTACAGTGTATGTATAATGAATGTATGATTGCTGTACAGTGTATGTATAATGGATGTATTATTGCTGTACAGTGTATGTATAATGAATGTATGATTGCTGTACAGTGTATGTATAATGGAGGTATGCTTGCTGTACAGTGTATGTATAATGGATGTATGATTGCTGTACAGTGTATGTATAATGGATGTATGATTGCTGTACAGTGTATGTATAATGGATGTATGATTGCTGTACAGTGTATGTATAATGAATGTATGATTGCTGTACAGTGTATGTATAATGGAGGTTTGCTTGCTGTACAGTGTATGTATAATGGATGTATGATTGCTGTACAGTGTATGTATAATGGAGGTATGCTTGCTGTACAGTGTATGTATAATGGATGTATGATTGCTGTACAGTGTATGTACAATGGATGTATGATTGCTGTACAGTGTATGTATAATGGAGGTATGATTGCTGTACAGTGTATGTATAATGAATGTATGATTGCTGTACAGTGTATGAATAAAGGAGGTATGATTGCTGTACAGTGTATGTATAATGGAGGTATGATTGCTGTACAGTGTATGTATAATGAATGTATGATTGTTGTACAGTGTATGTATAATGGAGGTATGATTGCTGTACAGTGTATGTATAATGGATGTATGATTGCTGTACAGTGTATGTATAATGAATGTATGATTGCTGTACAGTGCATGTATAATGAATGTATGATTGCTGTACAGTGTATGTATAATGGAGGTATGCTTGCTGTACAGTGTATGTATAATGGATGTATGATTGCTGTACAGTCACAGGGTATGTATAATGGAGGTATGCTTGCTGTACAGTGTATGTATAATGGATGTATGATTGCTGTACAGTCACAGTGTATGTATAATGGAGGTACGCTTGCTGTACAGTGTATGTATAATGGATGTTTGATTGCTATACAGTCACAGTGTATGTATAATGGATGTATGATTGCTGTACAGTCAGTGTATGTATAATGGATGTATGATTGCTGTACAGTGTATGTATAATGGATGTATGATTGCTGTACAGTCACAGTGTATGTATAATGGATGTATGATTGCTGTACAGTGTATGTATAATGGATGTATGATTGCTGTACAGTGTATGTATAATGAATGTATGATTGCTGTACAGTGTATGTATAATGGATGTATGATTGCTGTACAGACACAGTGTATGTATAATGGATGTATGATTGCTGTACAGTGTATGTATAATGAATGTATGATTGCTATACAGTGTATGTATAATGGATGTATGATTGCTGTACAGTCACTGTGTATGTATAATGAATGTATGCTTGCTGTACAGTGTATGTATAATGGATGTATGATTGCTGTACAGTGTATGTATAATGGATGTATGATTGCTGTACAGTGTATGTATAATGGATGTATGATTGCTGTACAGTGTATGTATAATGGATGTATGATTGCTGTACAGTGTATGTATAATGGAGGTATGCTTGCTGTACAGTGTATGTATAATGGAGGTATGATTGTTGTACAGTGTATGTATAATGGATGTATGATTGCTGTACAGTGTATGTATAATGGATGTATGATTGCTGTACAGTGTATGTATAATGGATGTATGATTGCTGTACAGTGTATGTATAATGGATGTATGATTGCTGTACAGTGTATGTATAATGAATGTATGATTGCTGTACAGTGTATGTATAATGGATGTATTATTGCTGTACAGTGTATGTATAATGAATGTATGATTGCTGTACAGTGTATGTATAATGGAGGTATGCTTGCTGTACAGTGTATGTATAATGGATGTATGATTGCTGTACAGTGTATGTATAATGGATGTATGATTGCTGTACAGTGTATGTATAATGGATGTATGATTGCTGTACAGTGTATGTATAATGAATGTATGATTGCTGTACAGTGTATGTATAATGGAGGTTTGCTTGCTGTACAGTGTATGTATAATGGATGTATGATTGCTGTACAGTGTATGTATAATGGAGGTATGCTTGCTGTACAGTGTATGTATAATGGATGTATGATTGCTGTACAGTGTATGTACAATGGATGTATGATTGCTGTACAGTGTATGTATAATGGAGGTATGATTGCTGTACAGTGTATGTATAATGAATGTATGATTGCTGTACAGTGTATGAATAAAGGAGGTATGATTGCTGTACAGTGTATGTATAATGGAGGTATGATTGCTGTACAGTGTATGTATAATGAATGTATGATTGTTGTACAGTGTATGTATAATGGAGGTATGATTGCTGTACAGTGTATGTATAATGGATGTATGATTGCTGTACAGTGTATGTATAATGAATGTATGATTGCTGTACAGTGTATGTATAATGGATGTATGATTGCTGTACAGTGCATGTATAATGAATGTATGATTGCTGTACAGTGTATGTATAATGGAGGTATGCTTGCTGTACAGTGTATGTATAATGGATGTATGATTGCTGTACAGTGTATGTATAATGGATGTATGATTGCTGTACAGTGTATGTATAATGGATGTATGATTGCTGTACAGTGTATGTATAATGAATGTATGATTGCTTTACAGTGTATGTATAATGGAGGTATGCTTGCTGTACAGTGTATGTATAATGGATGTATGATTGCTGTACAGTGTATGTATAATGGATGTATGATTGCTGTACAGTGTATGTATAATGAATGTATGATTGCTGTACAGTGTATGTATAATGGAGGTATGATTGCTGTACAGTGTATGTATAATGAATATATGATTGCTGTACAGTGTATGTATAATGGATGTATGATTGCTGTACAGTGTATGTATAATGGAGGTATGCTTGCTGTACAGTGTATGTATAATGGATGTATGATTGCTGTACAGTGTATGTATAATGGAGGTATGCTTGCTGTACAGTGTATGTATAATGGAGGTATGCTTGCTGTACAGTGTATGTATAATGGTTGTATGATTTCTGTACAGTGTATGTATAATGGAGGTATGATTGCTGTACAGTGTATGTATAATGGAGGTATGCTTGCTGTACAGTGTATGTATAATGGATGTATGATTGCTGTACAGTGTATGTATACTGAATGTATGATTGCTGTACAGTGTATGTATAATGGAGGTATGCTTGCTGTACAGTGTATTTATAATGGATGTATGATTGCTGTTCAGTGTATGTATAATGAATGTATGATTGCTGTACAGTGTATGTATAATGGATGTATGATTGCTGTACAGTGTATGTATAATGGATGTATGTACAGTGTGTACTGCTGTACAGTGTATGTATAATGAATGTATGATTTCTGTACAGTGTATGTATAATGGAGGTATGATTGCTGTACAGTGTATGTATAATGGAGGTATGATTGCTGTACAGTGTATGTATAATGAATGTATGATTGCTGTACAGTGTATGAATAAAGGAGGTATGATTGCTGTACAGTGTATGTATAATGGAGGTATGATTGCTGTACAGTGTATGTATAATGAATGTATGATTGCTGTACAGTGTATGTATAATGGAGGTATGATTGCTGTACAGTGTATGTATAATGGATGTATGATTGCTGTACAGTGTATGTATAATGAATGTATGATTGCTGTACAGTGTATGTATAATGGATGTATGATTGCTGTACAGTGCATGTATAATGAATGTATGATTGCTGTACAGTGTATGTATAATGGAGGTATGCTTGCTGTACAGTGTATGTATAATGGATGTATGCTTGCTGTACAGTGTATGTATAATGGATGTATGATTGCTGTACAGTGTATGTATAATGGATGTATGATTGCTGTACAGTGTATGTATAATGAATGTATGATTGCTTTACAGTGTATGTATAATGGAGGTATGCTTGCTGTACAGTGTATGTATAATGGATGTATGATTGCTGTACAGTGTATGTACAATGGATGTATGATTGCTGTACAGTGTATGTATAATGAATGTATGATTGCTGTACAGTGTATGTATAATGGAGGTATGATTGCTGTACAGTGTATGTATAATGAATATATGATTGCTGTACAGTGTATGTATAATGGATGTATGATTGCTGTACAGTGTATGTATAATGGAGGTATGCTTGCTGTACAGTGTATGTATAATGGATGTATGATTGCTGTACAGTGTATGTATAATGGAGGTATGCTTGCTGTACAGTGTATGTATAATGGAGGTATGCTTGCTGTACAGTGTATGTATAATGGTTGTATGATTTCTGTACAGTGTATGTATAATGGAGGTATGATTGCTGTACAGTGTATGTATAATGGAGGTATGCTTGCTGTACAGTGTATGTATAATGGATGTATGATTGCTGTACAGTGTATGTATACTGAATGTATGATTGCTGTACAGTGTATGTATAATGGAGGTATGCTTGCTGTACAGTGTATTTATAATGGATGTATGATTGCTGTTCAGTGTATGTATAATGAATGTATGATTGCTGTACAGTGTATGTATAATGGATGTATGATTGCTGTACAGTGTATGTATAATGGATGTATGTACAGTGTGTACTGCTGTACAGTGTATGTATAATGAATGTATGATTTCTGTACAGTGTATGTATAATGGAGGTATGATTGCTGTACAGTGTATGTATAATGGAGGTATGATTGCTGTACAGTGTATGTATAATGAATGTATGATTGCTGTACAGTGTATGAATAAAGGAGGTATGATTGCTGTACAGTGTATGTATAATGGAGGTATGATTGCTGTACAGTGTATGTATAATGAATGTATGATTGCTGTACAGTGTATGTATAATGGAGGTATGATTGCTGTACAGTGTATGTATAATGGATGTATGATTGCTGTACAGTGTATGTATAATGAATGTATGATTGCTGTACAGTGTATGTATAATGGATGTATGATTGCTGTACAGTGCATGTATAATGAATGTATGATTGCTGTACAGTGTATGTATAATGGAGGTATGCTTGCTGTACAGTGTATGTATAATGGATGTATGATTGCTGTACAGTGTATGTATAATGGATGTATGATTGCTGTACAGTGTATGTATAATGGATGTATGATTGCTGTACAGTGTATGTATAATGAATGTATGATTGCTTTACAGTGTATGTATAATGGAGGTATGCTTGCTGTACAGTGTATGTATAATGGATGTATGATTGCTGTACAGTGTATGTATAATGGATGTATGATTGCTGTACAGTGTATGTATAATGAATGTATGATTGCTGTACAGTGTATGTATAATGGAGGTATGATTGCTGTACAGTGTATGTATAATGAATATATGATTGCTGTACAGTGTATGTATAATGGATGTATGATTGCTGTACAGTGTATGTATAATGGAGGTATGCTTGCTGTACAGTGTATGTATAATGGATGTATGATTGCTGTACAGTGTATGTATAATGGAGGTATGCTTGCTGTACAGTGTATGTATAATGGAGGTATGCTTGCTGTACAGTGTATGTATAATGGTTGTATGATTTCTGTACAGTGTATGTATAATGGAGGTATGATTGCTGTACAGTGTATGTATAATGGAGGTATGCTTGCTGTACAGTGTATGTATAATGGATGTATGATTGCTGTACAGTGTATGTATACTGAATGTATGATTGCTGTACAGTGTATGTATAATGGAGGTATGCTTGCTGTACAGTGTATTTATAATGGATGTATGATTGCTGTTCAGTGTATGTATAATGAATGTATGATTGCTGTACAGTGTATGTATAATGGATGTATGATTGCTGTACAGTGTATGTATAATGGATGTATGATTGCTGTACAGTGTATGTATTATGTAGGTATGATTGCTGTACAGTGTATGTATAATGAATGTATGATTTCTGTACAGTGTATGTATAATGGAGGTATGATTGCTGTACAGTGTATGTATAATGGAGGTATGATTGCTGTACAGTGTATGTATAATGAATATATGATTGCTGTACAGTGTATGTATAATGGAGGTATGATTGCTGTACTGGGAGCAAACGGAGCGGGGGAACCCCTGGCGTAGTGGCGTCTTGACGGGGGTTTTAGTGGCCCTCCCAGATGTTAGTAAGGGTTAATGGGGTTAGAGGTATATTTCAAGAGAATGGGGGTTAAAGGGTTAAATGGCTGCTGCTCCTTTAAGGGACAGTAGCAGGTGGCTCGAGAGTGGGGTGAAAGAGAGGTCATCTGGAGGGGAGGGGGAGGAGTGTATATAGGGGGGTGCCCCAGGGGGGGAGGGTACTCACCAGTCGGCGTGTAGAAGCGAGAAGAAGGTGCCATGTCGTCCCTGGATGATCTTTTCACCCACCTCCGGGCTGCTGCAGCGTCTCATGGGAATGCTTGGGTGCAGGAACAGTTGCGGGGGGTCCTGGGGATCGGGAGTGGGGTGCAGGCTGGCCCCCTCCCTGGCTTGCGGCGCGGGTCCCGTAGATCCAGGGCTCCAGAGCGTCTGAGTCCTGAGCCCACTCCCCGTAGCAGGCGGCGGTGCCTGAGCCCTGTGCGGTCTTCCCGGGAGATGGCAGGTACAGTGTGTGGGGGCACTTCCAGTGCCGCTTCCCGGGGGACAGTGTCAGGGCGTAGGGCAGAGGATGCAGGAGGGGGGGCAGCTGCTGGTCCCTCCGCTCCTTCCCCACTGTGCGGCCCGGGTGGTGGTGCGGCCGTCCCTGAGGTGGGGGTGTCAGGCCGGAGATCGTTGAGGAAGGGCACCAGGAGTGAACGGGGGACGGCCGGAGCTGCCGGTCCCCCTGTGATGGCGGCTGCGGTCTCTTCATCTGCCCGACGTGAGGCCCGGCAGAGTGGAGGAGGGGAGGCAGGGCCGGCCCTGTCCAGTGCAGGGTCGGGCTCTAGGCAGCGTTCTGGGGCCAGGTCTGCAGAGGAGAGGAGGCCCGGAGGCAGCAGGGACACGGCTGGCTCACCTTCTCTGAGTGCAGCCCAGCAGCGTACAGCACAGCAGCAGAGCTCCGGGAGTGCAGGGGAGGCCAGAGCTCGGAGATCTTCTGTCAGCGTCTCTCTGCCTGTGAGGGAAGATGGGCTGGCTGGAGGTCGGCAGGATCCAGAGTGCTACAGTGAGAGGGCGCCACCTGGTGGTAGGAGTCGGCATGGCAGGTCTGGAACTGCAGTTGGGGAATATTCTCCTTCTGATTCTTCCCTTTCTGATTGTGCTGCAGATGCTGAAGAGGAGCTGGCGAATCCGGAAAGGAGGGCGGCCGGTGAGGCGGTCATTCGTCGGCGGGAGCCTGGAGCGGATTTGGCGGGACCTTCAACAGCGCTGGATGACAGGAGTGCGGCCGGCGGTTCCAGGGAGCGGACGCCCAGGCCTGCGGCTGCTGGGGCATCGGCTTCGGGTCAGCCTGGTGAGTCCTCTGGGGATTTGGGGTTGGGGCCTGTTCCTTTGAATGTGACGGGGGATGGGGGGTTGCGGGTTTTGCTTTCACAGTTAATGAGTGTTTTGTCTGGGCGTCCTGGGGGTACGGCTGTGGGGGCTTCCCCAGTTCCTGTGTGGGTTGCTCCGGCGGCGGGAGTACAGGTTGAGGCGCCGGCGGGGGGCGGGTCGGTGGTGGCATCGGCCGTGGGTGGAGGTGCTGCGGGAGCTGCAGCGGTCGCTAAGGCAGCGGCGGAGGATGTCCGTATGGCGGACTCCGCGAAAGGGGAAGTGTATGTCTGTTTTGAGGGGCCCCTGGGGGCTCACTTGAAACCGGAAGTGAAGGAGAAGATCTGGAAGGACGAATATGTCGAGATCTTCTCCTTGCTTCCGTTGGAAAAATTTAATTTAGATAGGAAGAAGCCGGAGGAGAGTAAGAAGAAGGAGGAGGAGAAACGGCGGTATCGGCTGATACCTCGCACGTTTACTAATTGGATGCAGGCCTTTTCTATCCTGGCGAGTGTTATTGGGGAGAAGGCACCAGAACATTGTTCGGCGCTTTTTTGTTATTTTGATTCTATTGGTGAGGCATACCGGGTGTATGGGGGAGTGGCGTGGCTGCGTTATGACGAGCATTTTCGTCAGCGCAAGGCGGTCCGGGCTTCCTTGAGGTGGGATCATAAGGACATAAGTTTATGGATGCGACTTATGGCCGCTCCTCGTGGGGGGTCTCAGCCCTTTCAGGGGGCGGCCGGCGGTTTCTCAGCGGCCGGACAGTCGGCCGGTTCGCGTCGGGGCTGCTGTTGGCAGTATAATGAAGGGCATTGCCGCTTCCTCTCAGATTGTAAATTTAAGCATGAATGTTCGGGGTGTGGGGGGGCTCACAGTTTCTCCCGATGTTTTAAGCGTGGGAAAGGAAAGGGAGCTGAGGCTTCAGCGTCCCGGGGCGACTCCAGTGAGGGTGAACGTGATGCGGCCGTTTTTACGACAGTACCCAAATAGGTCGGCGGCGGTTTTGTTGGAGGAGGGTTTTAGTTTGGGTTTTGTGATTCCCAGTTCGGCAGTTGCGCAGGGGGTTGGGGGGCGCAATTTGGTTTCGGCTTATGGTCATCCTCAGGTGGTCACGGCTAAGCTGCAAAGTGAGGTGGCGTTGGGCAGGATGGCGGGTCCTTTTCCGGACCCGCAATTGGCGGATTTGGTGGTTTCACCGCTAGGCCTGGTTCCTAAAAAGGAGCCGGGCAAGTTCAGATTGATACATCATTTGTCTTACCCGGCTGGGGCTTCGGTTAATGATGGGATTGAGGAGGGTGTGTGTGCGGTGACATATACCTCTTTTGATGCAGCGGTGCGGTGGGTTCGGAAGTTTGGACAAGGGGCATTATTGGCCAAGACGGATGTGGAATCGGCGTTCCGTTTGTTGCCGGTCCATCCGGGTAGTTTTCATTTATTAGGAATTTGTTGGGAGGGTCAGTATTATGTTGATTGTTGTTTACCAATGGGCTGTTCGATTTCATGTGCGTATTTTGAGGCTTTTAGTTGTTTTTTGGAATGGGTGGTGTGCCAGGAGGCCGGCTGGTCCTCTGTGCTGCATTACCTTGACGACTTTCTTTTTTTGGGGCCCAGGGGCTCTCGGATTTGTTCGGTGTTGTTGCATACTATGGAGGCGGTAGCGCAGCGTTTTGGGGTCCCGTTAGCTCCTGATAAGACGGAGGGACCGTCCACGGTGGTGAAGTTTTTGGGTATAGTGATTGATTCGGATCGTATGGAGTGTCGCTTGCCGGAGGATAAGTTGGCGGATTTGAGGCAGTGTGTGCAGCAGTGTCGGCGTTGTAAGAGGGCACCTTTGAAGGAGGTCCAGTCGTTGTTGGGGAAATTGAATTTTGCCTGTAGGATTTTACCTATGGGTAGGGTTTTTTGTAGACGTTTGTCCTTGGCCACGGCGGGGGTGACGGTTCCGCATCACTATGTTAGGTTGTCTGGGGAGGTGCGTACAGACTTGGAAGTGTGGGATTCCTTTTTGTCGGTTTACAACGGCAGGTCCATGTGGATGGCGGAGGTGGTTGATGATGCTGAGTTGGAATTGTTTACCGATGCAGCGGGTTCGGTAGGTTATGGGGCATTTTTTCAGGGGGAGTGGAGTGCGGCGGGGTGGCCGGATTCTTGGCGTGCGGCGGGTTTGGTGGCTAATCTAGTTGTGTTGGAGCTGTTTCCTATTGTGGTGGCAACGGAAATTTGGGGGGATCGGCTGAGGGATAGGAGGGTCCGTTTTCGTTGTGACAATATGGGGGTGGTCCATGCGATTAATAATCAGACTTCTAGTTCTCCGCCGGTTTTGCGCTTGCTTCGTCATTTGGTTCTGCGGGGATTGTTGTTGAATGCGCAGTTTGTTGCTGTACATGTTCCAGGTGTTGTCAACTCTGTCGCTGATTCTCTTTCTCGTTCACAGTGGGACAGGTTTCGCGTGCTGGCACCGGAGGCAGAGCGGTGCGGGATCCCTTGCCCCGATTGGCTGTGGAGCGTGGTTTGGGAGCGGCGGCGCAGTTGATTCAGAGGTCACTGAGTGCTCGCACTTGGTCTGCGTATTCGAAGGTTTGGGGTGAATGGGAGGTGTTACTGGAGAGGGTGGGTGTGTGTGCTGGTACTGAGGACTGGGTGACTGTGGTGCTGTATTTTGTGGGGATGCAGTTTGAGTCGGGGGTGTCTGTTTCGGGTGTGTCACGCCGTATGTCAGCTCTGGCGTTTTGGTTTTTGGTGCGGGGCCTGGGGGATGCCACTAAGCATTTTTTAGTGCGTCGCGCCCTTATGGGATACCGTAGGGGGGGTACGCAGCCGGATAGGCGTCGCCCGGTTTCTTTTGATTTGTTGGGTTTCCTGGTGGAACGGGTGGAGTGTGAATGCACGGATGCTTACGAGGTGCTGTTGTTTCGGGTGGCGTTTGTGTTGGCCTTTTTTGGGGCCTTTCGAATTTCGGAACTGGTGGCTCAGAGTAGATCGGTGGTTGGGGGTTTGTTGTATGGGGATGTGATTTTGCAGGCGGAGGGGGTGAGTTGTTTTTTACGCAGGTCCAAAACTGATCTGAGAGGTCGGGGTTGTTGGGTGGTTCTAGGTGATTTGCCAGGGTCCTTGGTGTGCCCGGTGCGATGCGTGCGGGCGTTTCTGTCAGTGAGGCCGGATGGTATGGGATCTTTTTTAGTGCATAGGGATGGGTCATCTCTCTCGCGCTTTCAATTTGTGTCTGTTTTCCGTAGATGTTTGAAGGCACGGGGGCTAGATCCTGGGGATTACAGTTCTCATTCATTTAGAATAGGGGCCGCCACTGAGGCGGCCCGGTGGGGGATGGGTGAGGAAGTGATTCGGCGGATTGGGCGATGGGAGTCTGCTCGTTTTCGTCTGTATGTTCGTCCCCATCTGTTATGATTATGTTACGTGGGTTATTTTGCTTGCTATGTTTTCTTGTTTGTGTTTTTCAGGTCGTGATCCGTGCTTGGTGTGGATTTTTGGTCACTCCTATGTTCGGAGGGGGGCGATCCGGGCTGCGGTGAGACGGGACGGGAGGCAGCTGGGTTTTTCGAGGGACCTGGCGGTGTTGCGGTGGATTGGAATTGGTGGCATGCTGTGGTGCGGGGTGCTCCCTGAGGTACAGTTCAACGCTTCTTTGGACCGCCACCCGGACATCTTGGTGGTGCATGCTGGGGGCAATGATTTGGGCCTTCGATCGTCACGGGAGTTAATTAGAGACATTAAGCTTGACATTCTGAGGCTAAAATCTACCTTTCCAGGTTTGTTGTTCGTTTGGTCTGACATGGTGGCTCGGCGGGTGTGGCGGCACGCCAGGTCGGTGGATCGCTTGAATAAGGCTCGGGTCAAGCTCAACAAAGAGGTGGGTCGTTTTGTTCGTAGGAATGGGGGGATAGTGGTGAGGCACACTGATCTGGAGGGGGAGCCTTGGGAATTCTTGGATCCTGATGGTATTCATTTAAATGACATTGGAATGGATTTGTGGGCGTTGGCCTTGCAAGGGGGTATTGAGCTGGCGTTGCGTGTGTGGCGGGATGAAGGTCAGTGAGGTGTCACTGTCTTTCATCTGTGGCATGTGAAAGGGTCCCGGGGGAGTTAGTAGTTTGAAAGATAAATGTTTGAGATGGTTCAATTGGGCCTCCTGGTGGTGGTTCTGGGCCTCAGGAGTTCGAGGGATTGTGCGGAAGGTTACCGGGGTGCCTCTGGTCCAGGGGCTCGCGGCCAGGGGTAAGAAGCGTGTTGCACAAATCCGGTTGGGGGAGGGGAGTGCCCTCCAGTTTGGTTATGTTTATATGTAAATATTCAAATGTTATTTATTGGTTTGTTAAATAAATGGGCCACATGGCCCAATTTTCCCACAGCAGGTGTCAGTGTCTTTTCTATTGGGAGAAGGGGTTGTTACGTGGTTAAGAGTGGGTTAGAGAGGAAGGGATGTATCTAAAATCCCATCCAGTCATGGGAGCAAACGGAGCGGGGGAACCCCTGGCGTAGTGGCGTCTTGACGGGGGTTTTAGTGGCCCTCCCAGATGTTAGTAAGGGTTAATGGGGTTAGAGGTATATTTCAAGAGAATGGGGGTTAAAGGGTTAAATGGCTGCTGCTCCTTTAAGGGACAGTAGCAGGTGGCTCGAGAGTGGGGTGAAAGAGAGGTCATCTGGAGGGGAGGGGGAGGAGTGTATATAGGGGGGTGCCCCAGGGGGGGAGGGTACTCACCAGTCGGCGTGTAGAAGCGAGAAGAAGGTCCCGCCCGCCCGCCCTTTTTTTAAACGCTTGGTGGGTGGGATTCTGATAAGGGGGAGGCATGTGAAAGGGTCCCGGGGGAGTTAGTAGTTTGAAAGATAAATGTTTGAGATGGTTCAATTGGGCCTCCTGGTGGTGGTTCTGGGCCTCAGGAGTTCAAGGGATTGTGCGGAAGGTTACCGGGGTGCCCCTGGGCCAGGGGCTCGCGGCCAGGGGCTTGCGGCCAGGGGTAAGAAGCGTGTTGCACAAATCCGGTTGGGGGAGGGGAGTGCCCTCCAGTTTGGTTATGTTTATATGTAAATATTCAAATGTTATTTATTGGTTTGTTAAATAAATGGGCCACACGGCCCAATTTTCCCACAGCAGGTGTCAGTGTCTTTTCTATTGGGAGAAGGGGTTGTTACGTGGTTAAGAGTGGGTTAGAGAGGAAGGGATGTATCTAAAATCCCATCCAGTCAAGTGTATGTATAATGGATATATGATTGCTGTACAGTCACAGTGTATGTATAATGAATGTATGCTTGCTGTACAGTGTATGTATAATGGATGTATGATTGCTGTACAGTGTATGTATAATGAATGTATGATTGCTGTACAGTGTATGTATAATGGAGGTATGCTTGCTGTACAGTGTATGTATAATGGATGTATGATTGCTGTACAGTGTATGTATAATGAATGTATGATTGCTGTACAGTGTATGTATAATGGATGTATGATTGCTGTACAGTGTATGTATAATGAATGTATGATTGCTGTACAGTGTATGTATACTGAATGTATGATTGCTGTACAGTGTATGTATAATGGAGGTATGCTTGCTGTACAGTGTATGTATAATGGATGTATGATTGCTGTACAGTGTATGTATAATGAATGTATGATTGCTGTACAGTGTATGTATAATGGAGGTATGATTGCTGTACAGTGTATGTATAATGAATGTATGATTGCTGTACAGTGTATGTATAATGGAGGTATGATTGCTGTACAGTGTATGTATAATGGATGTATGATTGCTGTACAGTGTATGTATAATGGATGTATGATTGCTGTACAGTGTATGTATAATGGAGGTATGATTGCTGTACAGTGTATGTATAATGAATGTATGATTGCTGTACAGTGTATGAATAAAGGAGGTATGATTGCTGTACAGTGTATGTATAATGGAGGTATGATTGCTGTACAGTGTATGTATAATGAATGTATGATTGCTGTACAGTGTATGTATAATGGAGGTATGATTGCTGTACAGTGTATGTATAATGGATGTATGATTGCTGTACAGTGTATGTATAATGAATGTATGATTGCTGTACAGTGTATGTATAATGGAGGTATGATTGCTGTACAGTGTATGTATAATGAATGTATGATTGCTGTACAGTGTATGTATAATGGAGATATGCTTGCTGTACAGTGTATGTATAATGGATGTATGATTGCTGTACAGTGTATGTATACTGAATGTATGCTTGCTGTACAGTGTATGTATAATGGATGTATAATTGCTGTACAGTGTATGTATAATGGATGTATGATTGCTGTACAGTGTATGTATACTGAATGTATGATTGCTGTACAGTGTATGTATAATGGAGGTATGATTGCTGTACAGTGTATGTATAATGGAGGTATGATTGCTGTACAGTGTATGTATACTGAATGTATGATTGCTGTACAGTGTATGTATAATGGATGTATGATTGCTGTACAGTGTATGTATAATGGATGTATGATTGCTGTACAGTGTATGTATAATGGAGGTATGATTGCTGTACAGTGTATGTATACTGAATGTATGATTGCTGTACAGTGTATGTATAATGGAGGTATGATTGCTGTACAGTGTATGTATAATGGAGGTATGATTGCTGTACAGTGTATGTATAATGGAGGTATGATTGCTGTACAGTGTATGTATAATGGATGTATGATTGCTGTACAGTGTATGTATAATGGAGGTATGATTGCTGTACAGTGTATGTATAATGGAGCCTCCAATCTAAAAAAAAAGCTTCCAATCCCCAAAAAAGTTTTAATAAAGTTTTTCATTTTGTTTGTATTGATATTTATATGAGTGTAGGTCTGTTTATGTATGTGTGCATGCAAGCAAGAGGGGCTGAAACGTCGCACTGTTTGACATGTGGAATAAATAGTTATTTTTTGGATATTTGGAGTGCCGCACCATTTTTGAAGTTATCAATTGGCTGTGATCGAGCCTGAGGAGCTGGCACCCACCTACTGTGGTAAAGTAGTGCTGCATTTTTTTCGACATTTATATATATATATATATATATATATATATATATATGTATATAAACACACACGCGTGTGCGGTGTGAGTTTGTGCTTTAGGGTGCACACTCCTCTACACCCCTCTGTCACCCATGTACACTCCTCTACACCCCTCTGTCACCCATGTACACTCCTCTACACCCCTCTGTCACCCATGTACACTCCTCTACACCCCTCTGTCACCCATGTACACTCCTCTATACCCCTCTGTCACCCATGTACACTCTTCTACACCCCTCTTTCACTCATGTACACTCCTCTACACCCCTCTGTCACCCATGTACACTCCTCTACACCCCTCTGTCACCCATGTACACTCCTCTACACCCCTCTGTCACCCATGTACACTCCTCTCTACCCCTCTGTCACCCATGTACACTCCTCTACACCCATCTATCACCCATGTACACTCCTCTACACCCATCTATCACCCATGTTCACTCCTCTACACCCCTCTGTCACCCATATGCACTCCTCTCTACCCCTCTGTCACCCATGTACACTCCTCTACACCCAACTATCACCCATGTACACTCCTCTACACCCCTCTGTCACCCATGTACACTCCTCTACACCCATCTATCACCCATGTACACTCCTCAACACCCCTCTGTCACTCATATACACTCCTCTCTACCCCTCTGTCACCCATGTACACTCCTCTACACCCCTGTCACCCATGTACGCTCCTATACACCCCTTTGTACATTCCTCTACACCCCTTTCACCCATGTATGCTCCTCTACACCCCTGTCACCCATGTACACTCCTCTACACCCCTGTCACCCATGTACACTCTTCTGCACCCCTCTGTCACCCATGTACACTCCTCTATACCCCTCTGTCACTCATGTACACTCCTCTACACCCCTCTGTCACCCATGTACACCCATCTGTCACCCATGTACACTCCTCTACACCCCTCTTTCACCCATGTACACTCCTCTACACCCTTCTGTCACCCATGTACACCCATCTGTCACCCATGTACACTCCTCTACACCCATCTGTCACCCATGTACACCCATCTGTCACCCATGTACACTCCTCTACACCCCTCTGTCACCCATGTGCACCCATCTGTCACCCATGTACACTCCTCTATACCCCTCTGTCACTCATGTACACTCCTCTATACCCCTCTGTCACCCATGTACACTCCTCTACACCCCTCTGTCACCCATGTACACCCATCTGTCACCCATGTACACTCCTCTACACCCCTCTGTCACCCATGTACACCCATCTGTCACCCATGTACACTCCTCTACACCCCTCTGTCACCCATGTACACCCATCTGTCACTCATGTACACTCCTCTAAACCCCTCTGTACTCTCCTCTACACCCCTGTCACCCATGTATGCTCCTCTACACCCCTGTCACCCATGTATGCTCCTCTACACCCCTGTCACCCATGTATGCTCCTCTACACTCCTTTCACCCATGTATGCTCCTCTACACTCCTGTCACCCATGTATGCTCCTCTACACCCCTGTCACCCATGTATGCTCCTCTACACCCCTGTCACCCATGTATGCTCCTCTACACCCCTGTCACCCATGTATGCTCCTCTACACACCTGTCACCCATGTACGCTCCTCTACACCACTGTCACCCATGTACGCTTCTCTACACCCCTCTCTACACCCCTCTGTACACTCCTCTACACCCCTCTAAACCCCTCTGTCACCCATGTCCACCCCTCTACACCCCTCTGTCACCCATGTCCACCGCTCTACACCCCTCTGTCACCCATGTCCACCCATCTGTCACCCATGTCCACTCTTCTACACCCCTCTGTCACCCATGTAAAAAAAAGAAAGAAAAAAAAGTTTGGCGCCTAATAGGTTTGTTTTGCAGGTTTAACGGTGAAGAATTGTGGGTGGAAGAAATCGTGATGATGGCCCAGACCAGATGGAGAAGAGAAGGCAACGATGCAAATTAGAGAAGACGTCATTGGTGAGTTGCTGTATAAAGCAGCACTTTAAACTACATACTCACTGATAAATAGATATAGTGCATTGCGTTTTTTACCGTTTTATCCTTTTTTTTTTTTTTTTTCCTTGCTCGTCAACCTCGGTAGCGGTGCCCCGTGGAAATTTTTTTCCCAAGGTGTGCCCCGACCCGAAAAAGGTTGGGAAACACTGGTATATACATACATTCATAGATATATGGGATACAATACAGGAATATGGGTGCACTACTGTGGTAGATGTAAACAATACATTGGCTATCCCTCAACACTGATGTTAAAATTGAGACATTCGCCAGTGTATCCTTATATGAAGGACACACCAGAGCCCGCACACCAACGCCAAGGTTTCTCAAATTGGTGCGAGACCTAACGCTAATCCTACCTGTGCTTGATAAGCAAAACAGGGGCCAGTGGGCAATTACGGCAGCATTCGGTTGACTCACAACTTCCTCCCAGATACCCTCCAGCGTGACTGAGCACACATGCAATGGGAGGAGGGAGGCAAGCTGCAAGCCCCACCTGAGTTGGCTAATATGGGTGCCTGGCCTCACAGGTGCTACCTTAATGCTGCCTTGTAGATATTCAAGGAGCATTAATGTTGGAGTTTACACACCTCCAAATATAAAATTTAAACAAACAACAAAAAACGTGGTCTCAAATGGCTGGAGGTGCTCAACCCCAAATGCGGTTGTGCATTTTTACTGGGGGAGCAGATCCTGCCCTTGTAGTCCGTTGCTAGGGGCGATCCCCAGCATAAAAATGCATACAATGGAGGATGCCTGCAGCGGACTACAAGTGCCACAAGTGTGGTCAGTATATAGTATACATTCATATATATGGGGGTCAGTATATAGTATACATTCATATATATGGGGGTCAGTATATAGTATACATTCATATATATGGGGGTCAGTATATAGTATACATTCATATATATAGGGGTCAGTATGTAGTATACATTCATATATATGGGGGTCAGTATATAGTATACATTCATATATATGGGGTCAGTATATAGTATACATTCATATATATGGGGGTCAGTATATAGTATACATTCATATATATGGGGGTCAGTATATAGTATACATTCATATATATGGGGGTCAGTATATAGTATACATTCATGTGTGGTCAGTATATAGTATACATTCATATATATGGGGGTCAGTATATAGTATACATTCATGTGTGGTCAGTATATAGTATACGTTAATATATATGGGGGTCAGTATATAGTATACATTCATATATATAGGGGTCAGTATGTAGTATACATTCATATATATGGGGGTCAGTATATAGTATACATTCATATATATGGGGGTCAGTATATAGTATACATTCATGTGTGGTCAGTATATAGTATACGTTAATATATATGGGGGTCAGTATATAGTATACATTCATATATATGGGGGTCAGTATATAGTATACATTCATGTGTGGTCAGTATATAGTATACATTAATATATATATATGGGGTCAGTATATAGTATACATTCATATATGGGGGTCAGTATATAGTATACATTCATATATATGGGGGTCAGTATATAGTATACATTCATATATATGTGGTCAGTATATAGTATACATTCATATATATGGGGGTCAGTATATAGTATACATTCAAATATGGGGTCAGTATATAGTATACATTCATATATATGGGGGTCAGTATATAGTATACATTCATATATATGGGGGTCAGTATATAGTATACATTCATATATATGGGGGTCAGTATATAGTATACATTCATATATATGGGGGTCAGTATATAGTATACATTCATATATATGGGGGTCAGTATATAGTATACATTCATATATATGGGGGTCAGTATATAGTATACATTCATATATATGGGGGTCAGTATATAGTATACATTCATATATATGGGGGTCAGTTTATAGTATAAATTCATTTGTGGGGACAAGTATATAGTACATTTTTATGTTGGGTCATTATTAGTGTTGAGCGGCATAGGCCATATTCGAATTCGCGATATATTTTCGCATAAACAAAAATTTGCATGGGCGAAAGTTACCATATGTGAAAAATTTGCATAAACGAAAATTTGCATATGCAAATTTTCCCATATGCGAAAATTTGTACGCCAGTCTCACACAGCAGTATTAGAGCCTTCTTTACACCACACAAGCTGGAAGCAGAGAGGGATGATCACTGTGATGTGTACTGTGGGGGAAAAAACAATATTCATAATTTCGAATATATAGTGCTATATTGGTGAATATTCGCGAATTCGCGCATTGCGAATATTTGCGAGCAACACTAGTGTTGACCGCCAGATGAAGGGGCAGCCGACACGCCCCATCAAAAAAAGCGCTATGGCAGAGCCAGAGATATCCAAAGGCAGCGCTGCATCAGTCCCCCAAAAAATGTGAGTTCCTGGATTTAAATATCTATATTCAGGATGGCTGTTCGCATACTGCCAACTATTTTAAGGAGGTGGATGCAAACAGATACCTCGACTTTAACAGTTGCCATCTTAAATAATGGAAGAAGAACATTCCATTCGGTCAAATGAAAAGAATCCGAAGGAATTGTTCTTCCACCCAAAAATACCTACAACAACTAGAGAACCTGGAGGATGGTTTTAAACAAAAAGGGTATCCCAAACCCCTTATACAAGGAGCACGCCAGAGAGTGGACGAATTAGAACAAAGTGCTTGCTTGAAAAATAATAAACAGGGTAATGCAGAGGGGGGTTATAATGATGAATTTGATTCTGTTTTTCTAACTAGGTATTACACTTCACACACCAATATTTTTTTTACATTTTTTTTTTATTTTTTGTATAGGTAATATCACCAGCTCATATTATTGTGTCATGATTACTGGCACCATATGTAGTCCCCCAGTTATTCTTCTTTAGATGTTTTCCGTGTCCTGTGCAGTATCTCTCCCAGAAGTCCACTTGATGGCCCCCGTGGTGATCTACACCCCGAAGTCATCAATTTTTACTCTAAGAGAGAGTGTGCAGCTGTTTCTGGAGACGGTCAACAATAACCTCTGCATGGTGGAATAATAGGTCACGATGTTTATCAGGATCAGTAGAAGCATCACCCACTCGATGATTATGATGGGGATTTCACGGATCTCGTCCCAGTCTTCATCATTATGGAATAATTCCTTTAATGTTTCATATCCAAAATAGAAAACTACACAGACAAAAGTCAGGCCACAGCAGGTGCATCTACTATGGTGGATGACTTTTTTTGCTCCTGGTAATTTATACATCTGGATGGACTGCCCAAGGTAGTATAAGGCTTCACATGTAATGGAAATTATCGTGCTGACAAAGTGTATCCTGGGATATTCTTCGGGGGACAATACATGCATAACAGCTGTGGAAAAACAGGAGGCCCACACAATGGCCAGCAGGATCCTCTGGATCAGGACCTGATGACCCCTGAACTCTTCAGTATGCATAACCATATACTTATAAATAAGAAAGGTTAGTACCAAAGTGCCAATGGACGTCCCTATGAATCCAATTCTGAATAATATGCTTTCGGGAAAGACATTTCCCACGTCACTGTGAAGGAAAAGAAACCAATGTTATTATGGATATTTCCTCACTCCCAACCCATGAAATAAGAATCATTTGCTTGTTTATCTTACCTGATGCTCATCAGTGGCGAGGCTGCATGGCCGAGGACGACCGTCATGATGTAGCTGGTGGCAAGCCAGGCCGCACACCAAAACGCCAACAGGAGGGGGACGAACCCCAGTCCTTTTAGCTCCATTTCAGACAAGTAGAAAAAGAAGACGCTAATCTCACTATTCTCACTAATCGCACTGGAACAGACTGAAGGCTCGGGCGGCTGTCAGTGGGATGTCAGGCCTCCAGCTGTCTATGACATCACATGTGACATGTCAGAATGACTGCTTGTTTCTTTGAGCTGCCATGATTTAGTATCTGCTATAGACAGAACCTGATGTTTTTACTATGGACCTTACAGACCTCAGAACCCAAGTAATTAGTGCAGGGGCTCCATTTTGATCATCTCATATTTCACATTATTTGAGTTCCAGGGCTCAGATACATTTGCACCCTCTATAGCAGTGGTCTTCAAGCTGTGAACCCCCAACCGCTGCAGAACCACAACTCCCAGCATGCCCAGACAGCAACTTTGCATAAGGAAATAGTCTAATTAAACTTTTCTTATATATAGAATCCCTGAAATCTCCAATCTCTCCTTTTATTGCTTTATGATCTGTGTTACTTATTTGTAAAAAACAATGTTTCTGATTGTCTTCCCCCCACACACTTATGGGCTATCTCTTCAAACGACTTTATTTGACCTAAAGCGTATAATTGATTTACATAAATAAGCCCCTTTTCATCCAAAAGAGTGAATCTTTAATTTTAAGGAATTCTTTAAGTGCTTTATTCGACCATAATGAAGTAAAGTCAAATCTCCATGTGATTTTAAACATTTTTTAAGTTCCTCCCATACTTAATTATCTAGATATGCATGGGTGTAGTGAGTATCCCAGCTTCCAAAATCTCAAAAATATCCTTCATTTTTCAGAGGCTTTTTCAAAAATGAAAGAAGCGATCTGATTGGTTGCTATGGGCAACTCAGAAACTTTTCCTCTGGGCAGGTTTTGATAAATCTCCCTCTATGGGGGAGATTCATCAAGACCAGTGTAGAGGAAGAGTTGTGCAGTTGCCCATAGCAACCAATCAGATTGCTTCTTTCATTTTTCACAATGCCTTTGCAAAATGAAAGAAGCGATCTGATTGGTTGCTATGGGCAACTCAGCATATTTTCCTGGAAAAGTTTCTGAGTTGCCCATAGCAACCAATCAGATTACTTCCTTCATTTTTCAGAGACTTTTTCAAAAATGAAAGAAGCGATCTGATTGGTTGCTATGGGCAACTCAGCATATTTTCCTGGAAAAGTTTCTGAGTTGCCCATAGCAACCAATCAGATTACTTCCTTCATTTTTCAGAGACTTTTTCAAAAATGAAAGAAGCGATCTGATTGGTTGCTATGGGCAACTCAGCAGCTTTCCCCATAGACCACAATGGGCCTACTGGTTTCAATGGGCAAAAAATCAGAGTTAATGCACTAGACACAGTTCTCTATACCATTAACCCCTTCCCGACCTATGACATACCTGTACGTCATGGGTGGCAAGGTGTTCCCGACCCATGACATACAGGTACGTCATGAACATTTTTGCCGCTACTCGCGGCATCCCGCAGCGCCCGGTAAGATGGTGGCTATCACTGATAGCCAGCCATCTTACCATGCGACCACGGGGGGTTTCATCCCCCACCCCCCCCCCCCCAGCGATCGCTGCTATCAGCTGGTCAACTCTGACTAGCTAATAGCAGCGTTTCGCTATCAGAATATTTAGCAGCGCGGTGTGTAAGTCCCGATCACGGGGATCGGGACACACACCGCTCTGCTAAGTGTCCCTTACCCATCCCCCGGCATCACTTACCCGACCATGCGGTGTCCCGAGTGGTCCCGTTGCGAGCGACGTCCTCCAGGCGGTCCCGGCGGCGCTGCGTCCCGGAGGTGAGTTTCCGGCAGCAGTGCGGCATCTTCATTGGCAGCAGTGAGATCGCCGTAAAGCGATCTCACTGCTGCCTCTGGGAGTTTCAAAACGGCAACTCCCAGCATGCCCAGACAGCCTTTGGCTTTCTGGGCATGCTGGGAGTTGTAGTTTTGTAACATCTGGAGGTCCACAGTTTGGAGACCACTGTATAATGGTCTCCAATCTGTGCTGTTCCAGATGTTGCAAAACTACAACTCCCAGCATGCTCAGTCTGTCCAGGCATGCTGGGAGTTGTAGTTCTCTAACATCTGGAAGAGCATAGATTGGAGACCATTATACAGTGGTCTCCAAACTGTGGACCTCCAGATATTGCAAAACTACAACTCCCAGCATGCCCAGACTGCCCAAGCATGCTGGAAGTTGTAGTTCGGCAACATCTGATCCTTCAGATATTGCCGAACTACAACTTCCAGCATGCTTGGGCAGTCTGGGCATGCTGGGAGTTGTAGTTTTGCAACAACTGGAGGCACACTAGTTGGGAAACATTGTCCGTTTCCTACCTCAGTGCCTCCAGCTGTTTCAATTGTTGCAAAACTATAACTCCCAGCATGCACTGACAGACCATGCATGCTGGGAGTTGTAGTTTTGCAACAGCTGGAGGCACACTGGTTTGGAAACGCTAAGTTTGGTTGCAAAACACTTGAAAGTTTATTACTTAACTTAGTGTTTCCAAACCAGTGTGCCTCCAGCTGTTGCAAAACTACAACTCCCAGCATGCACGGACAGCCAAAGGGCATGCTCGGAGTTTGCAACAGCTGGATGTTTGCCCCCTCCCCCCAATGTGAATGTACAGGGTACACTCACATGGGCGGAGGTTTACAGTGAGTGCTGCAAGTTTGAGATGGCGCAAAATTTGCGCTGCAGCTCAAACTCCCAGCGGCAAACTTGCTGTGAACCTCTGCCCATGTGACTGTACCCTAAAAACACTACACTACACTACACTAACACTAACCTAAAATAAAAAGTAAAAAACACTACATATACACATTATCCCTACACAGCCCCCCTCCCCCAAAAAAATGAAAAACGTCTGGTACGCTACTGTTTCCAAAACGGAGCCTCCAGCTGTTGCAAAATAATAACTCCCAGTATTGCCGGACAGCCATTGACTGTCCAGGCATGCTGGGAGTTTTGCAACAGCTGGAGGCACCCTGTTTGGGAATCATTGGCATAGAATACCCCTATGTCCACCCCTATGCAAATCCCTAATTCAGGCCTCAAATGCGCATGGCGCTCTCTCACTTTGGAGCCCTGTCGTATTTCAGGGCAACAGTTTTGGGACACATATGGGGTATTGCCGTACTCGGGAGAAATTGCCTTACAAATTTTGGGGGGCTTTTTCTTCTTTAACCCCTTATGAAAAGGTGAAGTTGGGGTCTACACCAGCATGTTAGTGTAAAAAAATAATTTTAAGGTAAAAGGGGAAAAAAGATCCTCTAAATTTGTAATGCAATTTCTCCCGAGTATGGAGATACCCCATATGTGGGCGCAAAGTGCTCTGGGGGCGCACAACAAGGCTCAGAAGGGAGAGTGCACCATGTACATTTGAGGCGATTTGCACAGGGGTGGCTGATTGTTACAGCAGTTCTCGGAATCAGAATGATAAGTAAAAGCATTCCAGAGTTATTAATGTTTAAAGTGACAGTGGTCAGATTTTCAAAAAATGCCCAGGACCTGAAGGTGAAAATGGGCTGGGTCATGAAGGGGTTAAAGGGGTACTCCGGTGAAAACCTTTTTTTTCTTTTAAATCAACTGGCTCCGGAAAGTTAAACAGATTTGTAAATTACTTCTATTAAAAAATCGTAATCTTTCCTGTACTTATTAGCTGCTGAATACTACAGAGGAAATTATTTTCTTTTTGGAATGCTCTCTGATGACATCACGAGCACAGTGCTCTCTGCTGACGTTATTATAATAATAATAATAATAAGTCTTTATTTATTGTTGTCCTTAGTGGGATTTGAACCCTCTCCAGCTCCACTATATCTTTCTTGTACACTGGTGCTCAGTACTGTACACAGTACTCTATGTGAGGACTGACTAGTGATTTGTACAGCGGTAGCATTATTTCCTTGTCGTCGGCATCTATGCCCCTATTGATGTACCCCATGATTTTATTAGCCTTGGCAGCAGCTGCCCGACACTGGTCACTACAGCTAAGTTTACTGTTACCTAAGGCTCCTAAGTCCTTTTCCATGTCAGTCGTCCTAAGTGTTCTTCCATTTAATACATAATCCCAGCTCGGATTTTTGCATTCCCTTACATTTATCAGTGTTGAACCTCATCTGCCACTTCCCAGCCCAAACCTCCAACCTATCCAGATCCATTTGTAACAGTGCACTGTCCTCTATAGTGTTTACCACTTTACAGAGTTTGGTGTCATCTGCAAAGATTGCTACTTTACTATTCAACCCCTCTGCAAGGTCATTCATGAATATATTAAATAGGACAGGACCCAAGACGGACCCCTGTGGTACCCCACTAGTAACAGTCACCCAATCAGAATAAGTACCATTAATAAACACCCTCTGTTTCCTATCATTGAGCCAGTTACTTATTCACTTGCGCACATTCTCCCCCAGCCCAAACCTTCTCATTTTATGCACCAACCTTTTATGTGGAACCGTATCAAATGCTTTGGAAAAATCCAGATATACGACATCCAGCGATTGCCCCTGGTCCAGTCTTGTGCTCACCTCCTCATAAAAGCTGATCAGGTTAGTTTGACAGGATCAATCCCTCATAAAGCCATGTTGATACAGGGTCATACATTTATTTTTATCAAGATATTCCAAAATAGCATCTCTTAGGAAACCCTCAAACAATTTACATATAACCGAGGTTAAACTAACAGGTCTATAATTCCCGGGGTCACTTTTTGACCCGTTCTTAAATATTGGCACCACATTTGCCATGCGCCAGTCCTGGGGAAGAGTCCCTGTCACTATAGAGTCCCTGAATATTAAAAATAGGGGTCTGTCTATTACATTACTTAATTCCTTTAGAACATGGGGGTGAATGCCATCTGGACCTGGTGATTTGTCTATTTTGATTTTTTGTAGGTGGCACTGTACTTCTTCCTGGGTTAGACAGGTGACCTGTACTGGGGAGTTTACCTTATCACACTGTATTTCACCTGGCATTTCATTTTCCTCAGTGAATACAGTGGAGAAGAATTTTAGTATATTTGCTTTTTCCTGATCCCCGTTTATAATTTCTTCCTCATCATTTTTTAAAGGGCCAACACTTTCATTTTTGACCTTTTTGCTATTTATATAATTAAAGAACATTTTGGCAATGAGTCTTTCTGTCTCTATTTTTGCGGCTTTTATCTGTTTTTTACATATTTCACATTTTTCTCTATAGCTTTTTAATGCTTCTTCACTGCTGTCCTGTTTTAGTAACTGAAATGCTTTATTTTTGTCATTTATTGCCCCCTTAACATTTTTATTCATCCATATTGGTTTTCTTTTATTTCTGACCCTTTTATTCCTATAAAGTATATACATCTTACAGTGAAAATTTAAGATATTTTTAAAAGTCTCCCATTTAGTGTCAGTATTGTTATTTTTGAGGACATTATCCCATTTTATATTGTTATGGGCTTCTCTGAGTTGATCGAACTTTGCTTTCGAAAGTTCATTGTTTTTGTGGCCCCTCGAGAGATTCCCTTATTGAAGAACAAGTTATAATGTATTAAATTATGATCACTATTTCCTCGGTGTCCATCTACTTGCACATTAATTACTCTGTCAGTTTCAGTACGTTGGTAAATATTAAGTCTAGTAGGGCGCCCCCTCTGGTCAGGCCCTGCACCATTTGGGACAGATAATGGTCTTTAGCTATAGTCAGAAATCTGTTTCCTTTAAAATCAAAGTCTGCCCAGTTCTCCATGAACCCAAACCCCTCCTTCCTACACCAGCTTCTGAGCCACTTGTTTACCTCCCTAATCTCCCGCTGCCTCTCTGGTGTGGCTCGTGGTACAGGTAATATTTCAGAAAATACTACCTTGGAGGTCCTTGCCTTAAGCTTGCAGCCTAAGTCCCTGAAATCCTTTTTAAGGACACTCCATCTACCTCTTACTTTGTCATTGGTGCCAATATGTACCATGACTGCTGGGTCTTCTCCAGCCCCACCCAGCAACCTGTCAACCCGATCCGCTATGTGCCGAACTCGAGCGCCAGGAAGACAACACACTGTTCGGCTATCCCGGTCTTTGTGACAGATCGCCCTATCTGTCCCCCTAATAATTGAGTCCCCCACTACCAGTACCTGTCTGACCTGCCCTGCTCTCCTCCCTCCCTCCTTACTGGAGCAGACACCCCCCTGGCGGTCAGAGGCAAAGTCCTGCTGCAGTACCGCTAGCTCTGAAATGACATCCCCCTCATCTGCCAACTGGGCAAACTTGTTGGGGTGTGCCAGTTGCGGACTAGCCTCCCTGACACTTTTCCCTCTACTCCGTTTTCTAACTGTAACCCAGCTAACTGCCTGACTGTCCTGCCCCTCCGTCCCACTATCCATCCCCACCTCGACCCCAGAGAGTACCTGCTCAGTGAGCAGGAGACTACTCTGCGGGTTGTCAATGCATCTCAGTGTTGCCAGTTGCTCCTCTAGATCCAGGATCTGGGCTTCTAAATGAGCAACTCGCACACATCTCACACAACAATATGCACCCTCAAACTGTTGTTCAAGGATTGCATACATTGCGCAAGATGCACACTGGACTGCCTTTTCCAACATGGAGGTCATACTAGATTTGGGGATTGCAAAAATTAACAGAAAAGAAAAAAAAATCAAATATTTCAATTTAAACTTCCTGAATTTAAAGTCCCTTAATTTTAACTCCCCTCACTTTTATACTCACTCACTTGTATGCTTCACACTCTTGTATACAGACAAACAGTCGCTAGCTCAACATAGTGTATTTGCTTTATATTTATCACAACCACAACCACCTCTCTTCCACTGCCTGGAAGTGAATTATTTTTTTTTTTTTCATTTACACATCCGAATTTAACGAAAAGTCGTAAAAGACCTGTGGGGTGTTAAGGCTCACTGGACCCCTTGGTACTTGCCTTGAGGGGTGTAGTTTCCAAAATGGTATGCCATGTGGGGGTTTTCTGCTCTTCTGGCACCATAGGGGCTTCCAAAATGTGACATGCCCCCCAAAAACCATTTCAGCAAAAATTCACTCTCCAAAATCCCATTGTTGCTCCTTCCCTTCTGAGCCCTCTACTGCACCAGCCGAACAATTTACATACACATATGAGGCATTTCCTTACTCTAGAGAAATTGGTTTACAAATTTTGGGGGGCTTTTTCTCCTATTACCCCTTGTAAAAATTCAAAAACTGGGTCTACAAGAACATGCGAGTGTAAAAAATGGAGATTTTGAATTTCCTCCTTCACTTTGCTGCTATTCCTATGAAACACCTAAAGGGTTAACACACTTACCCAAATGTCATTTTGGATACTCTGAGGGGTGCAGTTTTTTATAATGGGGTCATTTGTGGGGTATTTCTAATATGAAGGCCCTTCAAATCCACTTCAAAACTGAACTGATCCCTGAAAAATTCCAATTTAAAAAATGTTGTGAAAAATTTGGAAAAGTGTTGCTGAACTTTGAAGCCCTCTGATATATTCTAAAAGTTAAAACCTGTCAACTTTATGATGAAAATATAAAGTAGACATATTGTATCTGTGAATCAATATATAATTTATTTGGAATGTCTGTTTTTGTTACAAGCAGAGAGCTTCAAAGTTACAAAAATGCAAAATGTTCCATTTTTTCATCAAATTTTGGAATTTTTCACCAAGAAATGATGCAAGCCTCAACAAAAATTTACCACTAACATGAAGTAGAATATGTCACGAAAAAACAATCTCAGAATCAGAATGAAAAGTAAAAGCATCCCAGAGTTATTAATGCTTAAAGTTACAGTGGTCAGATGTGCAAAAATGGCTGGGTCCTTAAGGTGAAAATGGGCTGGTTCCTTAAGGGGTTAAACCCCACTGGCATTTGACAGATCTTTGGAACAGTGGGCTGTGCAAATGAAATTTTCATTTTTCTTTTGGCAGACCACTGCTCAAAAAAATCTATCAGACACCTGTGAGATGTAAATGCTCACTGCACTTCTTATTAGGGGTGTAGTTTCCAAAATGGGGTCACATGTGTGTGTGTGTGTGTGTGGGGGGGGGGGGGGGGTTCACTGTTCTGGCACCATGGTGGCCTAAACACACATGGCTTCCAATTTCAGCCAGATTCTCTCTCCAAAAGCCCAATGGTGCTCCTTTTCTTCTGAGCCCTGTAGTTCACCCACAGAGCACTTTACATCCACATGTGGGGTATTTTCTGACTCACAAGAGATGGGGTTACAAATTTTGCGGGGCTTTTTCTCCTATTACCCCTTGTGAAAATGATAAAATTGGGGTAACAATAGCATTTTAGGGAAAAAAATAAAATAAATTTTATTTTCACCTCCAACTTTAACAAAAATTTGTCAAACACCTGTGGGATGTTAAGGCTCACTATACCCCTTGTTACTTTACGTGAGGGGTGTAGTTATCTAAATGGGGGTCACATATGGGTGTTTTTTATGTTTATGTCAGAACTGCTGTAACTACCAGCCACCCCTGTGCAAATCACCAATTTAGGCCTCAAATGTATATGGTACACTCTGTTTACACTAACATGCTGGTGTAGACCCAAAATTTACCTTTTCTTAAGGGGTAAAAGAAGAGAAAAAAAATTTGTAACCCAAAACTGTTGCCTTGAAATATGAGAGGGCTCCAAAGTGAAAGAGCACCATGTGCATTTGAGGCCTAAATTAGGGATTTGTATCGACCTCCAAATTACCCTACAGCAGTGCTTCCCAAATAGGGTGTCTCCAGCTGTTGCACTACTTCCTGTTCAGGGTGTGGTTGTGTGATCGTCAGCTCCAGGAGAACCAGAGAACCAGAGAGCAGCAGGATTTTCACCAGCCCTCCCCCCCCCCCCAAGTTTGTGGCAGCCTTCGGGGAAGGGCTTCCCTGCATGAACCCCAACGTCCCCACCTCCCGTACCAGGCCGGCGGGAGGTGGAGGTGACATTGCAACGGCCAACTCCCAGGATGGGGTACGGAGATCCTCCAGGATCCGCAGAAATGCAGAACCAACTCCACCGTCCATATCTGGAAGCCGCAAGGCTGCAAGGAAGGCTACAAGCAAGGCTGCAGGTAAAGGCCTGCATGAAGGTGAGGAGTTGAGGAGAAACATGGGGAGGCAAGGTACCTCTGAACCCCAGCAATGGGGGGTATTGGGTCCCAGGGAGTCTTTGGCGACTTTTGGGTCCCGACTCCAAGCAAAAATGGCGGAGTATGAGCGTCTTGGCAAAATGCTTTGTGGGCTAAGAGAGGACTTCAAATTTGCCCGTTACCAGGCTGATTACACCTCAAAAAATCTAAGGCCAGTGTATTCGGCTAAAGTGCGCACCCTGAAAAAAGATGTTGAGGAGGTAGAAAGGGTGAGGATGGAGATCATGGAAGGGGCTGGTATCTTCAGAGAAAAACTCTGCAATGAAAGTCGGTTCAGAGGCCAGCAGAACCCAGAAAGAGAGGAGGAGGTCAGTCACAGCGAAAGCAGTGCAGAGGAGGATGGTGTGGAGGTGGATGGTGGAGGAGAAAGAGAGAACAGTGCTGAGGAGGACAGTGTGGAGGAAGATGGTGGTGGAGAAAGAGAGGACAGTGCTGAGGAAGGTGCTAAAGAGAAGCAAGATGGTGGTGCAGAGGAGAGTGAAATGGAGGAGGACACAACCCAGAGTTCATACATAAATCCTGCTCAGGTAGCCCTGCCTGTAACGTCAGATGACAGCAGTGATGACAGCGGCAGCAGCAATGGGTTAATTGGTGGCGGATTGCTGAAGGCGATTGTGCTCCAAGAGTCACCTACCCATTTTGAGAACTTCTCATTTGGAAATGACTTGGGCCCAGATACTGAGGTGAAGGGCAAGAGGAAGAGGAGAAATAAAAGGAAAAAAGGAGAGGTCACCAGACTTGTTTATTCTTCTCTCCAGCAGTCTGGGCCATCTGAAAAGGTGGTTCAGGCTAGTGGGCCCCCCAGTCTGCCCGACCCCGCTTTTGCTGTAAAGCGGGGCCAGCATGGGGGGTACGTGGTGGATAAGGTTTCTAAGATGGCTGCAGACGCCAAGGAGCCCGCCTGTCCTGCCGGTAGGGAAGGGCAGGACAGGCTTAAGGTGGGCGACTCCGATGCTGCAGGACCACCCCAGGTGGGCAGGGGGCGTGTCCTAGTGCCGGAGCTTGGTGATGTTGCTGTCTGCTCGGGGGGCGGTCCCCTGAGCGATCTGGGCGTAGCAGGGCACTCCTCTGTGAGGGGGGGGGAGTGTCCATGCGTCTGGATTGGTAGAAAAGCCCGGGCGGTTGGGTGAGGTGGCTCCTGAAGGTTGCACTGACGCTGTGGGGAATCCCTGCACGTCGGCTGCTGTAGGAGGGGTGGGGGTGCGTCCGGAGGGACAGCTCCCACCCAGTGTGAAGCAGTTCTCACTGGGAACATCATCGGCGTTGAAGGAAGTGTCATCACTGGAACTGGAAGTAACATCGCCAGAACCGAAAAAGCGGTCATCGGGGGCGGGACCAGCAGCACAAACCCCCGTGGCATACGCAAATAACTCGGCCAGCTCAGGAAAGTTTAGCCAGGATAATAGTGTGAAAGGGAAGAGTGCAAAAGAGAGTGAAAATTTTGGTGATGGTATGTTGCATGAAAATGTTAGCAGTGTGCAAGAGTGGGGCATTAGAGGAGTACAAGAGAGGGGTGCTAGCGGTGTGCAAGAGGGGGGTGCTAGCGGTGTGCAAGAGAGGGGTGCTAGCGGTGTGCAAGAGAGGGGTGCTAGTGGTGTGCGAGAGAGGGGTGCTAGCGGTGTGCGAGAGAGGGGTGCTAGCGGTGTGCAAGAGAGGGGTGCTAGCGGTGTGTGAGAGAGGGGTGCTAGAGGTGTACAAGAGAGGGATGCTAGCGGTGTGCAAGAGAAGAGTGCTGGAGGCGGGCAAAGGGATGTCACTGGATCAGTAAAGAGTACTGCTGGTTCGGCTGCCCCCCTGGTGGTGACTGCTAGAAGCTATGCCAGCGTCGCTGCCGGGGAATCAAGAGGGTCCCCGTCTCCATCTGGTTCTGGGGGTCACTTGCAGCGGCGCCTCCTGGAGGCTCTGCATAAGGGTGATAGGTCAATTGAGGTAGAAGGGAGGGGTTCGGTTGACCTGTCTTTTTGGATAGAGAGGCATGGTCTGGGTGCCTTCCGAGAACAGAATGGGGAGGTGATGTGGTCCCTCCCGACACCCGGGCAGGATAGTAACCGTAGGAATGTGGCCCATCTGATTTGGAGGGGTAAAGATGCGTGCCCGCCCCGGGCAAGGGTGGTTGAGCTCCTCCTTCAGATGGAGTTCAGGGCGAGTGACATCTTTGCCCTGATTCACCCCTATGGTTCTTCTGAGTTCGACATCAGCTTTGTTCGGCCAGAGGGTCTTGAACTTTTCTGGTCGAATTACGAGATGGCTGGCTGGATTTCGCTGTAAAAGCGATATCCCGGCAGAACCAAACCAAGAGAGTGACCGTTTTGACCCTGCAACGAGTCGCTCTCTTGCTACGACATCATGACCTGGCTCGGTCGTTATGGGAATGTGACGGACATGCCCAAGAAAAATCTTGATGAGCACGGGATCTGGTCTGGGGCCTGGACATTTTCCGTCAAACTTAAGCGTTCAGGGAGCACAGTTGCCCACATCCCATCGGCAGCCTTCCTCGGACGTGACAGAATCCAAGTCTTCTACCAGGGGCAGCCTAAAGTCTGCCACAGGTGTGGTAGTCCTACCCATTTTAGCGCAGCCTGCACTGTGCAGGTTTGCGCTTTGTGTGGTGGGGCTGGTCATTTGGCTGCATCCTGTGGGCAGATCCGGTGTCATCTGTGTGGTGTCCTAGGACACCCTTTCAGCCGTTGCCCCAGCGCCTTTTCCCGTGTGGTGGCCGCTCCAGCTGGGGAGAGCTTTAGGGTTGCCACGGCTGGGGAGGGTACTTGCATGGGTGAAGGAGCAACAGGGTTAATGAAGAGCAAGAAGGGGCCTGCCAAACTAAGGAGAGAGGAAAACCGCAGAAGAAGCAGGGAGCTGGAGAGTTCTCAGGTGGCGGGGGTAGCTCCTGGCCCTGCTCCTGTCACTAGCCCAGATGTTGCTGAGACCCTGGGGGATGATGTGTTGGATGAGGAGATTAGGAGGATTCGCGAAGAGGAAGGCAAAGAGGCTGATCTTTCTGATTCCTCCCTCTATGAAAGTGTGGATGAGGAGGGGAGCTAAAGGCCGAAAAAAGACAAGGGCAAAAAAGTTGTAAAGGGGAAGTCTCAGTCCTCTATTTCAGGTGCTAAAGGCCAGGCCCTAAAAGGAAGCTTACCTGCCCCCCTTCTGATTGACCTATCGAACAGGTACCTTGTCCTTGATACCATCTCCTCCCCCTCATTGGAGGGGGGTGGCGAGGATGGGGTGCCTGAGGGATTGGAGCCTCCAGGGGGAACTGGGTCCTGTCCTGTTGAGGCATCTTCCTCGGAGGGCAGGGCTAACTCAGGGCCAGATGGAGATGGGAGCCAGATGGATCAGTCTGAGTCAAAAAAGAGATCTAAAGAAAGTAAGAATGCTCCTTCTTCTTCAGGGGATGAGGCGGTGAAGAAGAAGGGCAAGAAAAAATAATGGGTAAGGCCGTCTAACTCAATTACCCAGGATGGCAGCACTCACCCCATTGACGCTGGCATCTATTAATTGTGCCAGTATAAAGTCTGATACGGCTAGATTCGCAGCCTTTGATTTTCTCGGCCGTGTTGAAGCCGACATTTTCTTTTTACAGGAGACCAGGTTGTCAGATCTAGCCTCTCTGGTGAAAGCCAGAAGAGAGTGGAGGCGCGGCCCCTCCCACTGGTCTCTTGCGGCTGAGCCGTATAGTGGGGTGGCGGTCCTTTTTACCGCTCCGGTCGAATGCAGACGGGTCATTGAGTTAGAAATGGGGAGGTGCCTGATCTTAGATGTCTTCATGAAGGTTCAAGAGCTCCGGCTCATTAACATCTACGCCCCACAAACAAAGTGGGGCCGTAAGGATCTCTTTATGAGGATTAAGCCCTTTCTTTTTACTAGCCGGCAAGTGATCTTTGGAGGGGACTTCAATAATGTCACGAGGTCCCAAGATAGGAGAGGTTCCAATGATCGGCTGGCTTATGACTGTGTGGCCCTTAGTAATAGTGTCAGGGAAGCTCGCCTAGAGGATGCCCACATCCGGAGCCCCTCAGGCCACGCGGGTTTCACCTTTCATCGAGGTAGCAGCAGGTCTAGGATAGACAGGTTTTATTTAAAGTAGGAAGCCGTCTCTTCCACAGTGTCCGTGGTTCAGGTGGAGTTCTCCGACCACTGTATGATTTTGTTTTCTCTGAATGTTTCAGAGACCCCCCGGATGGGAAAAGGTTATTGGAAGCTGAATTCGTCCCTCCTGGAGGAAGCAGAGATAAGACAGTCCTTTGAGGATTTTCTTCAGAGTCAGGTACCTTTACTGGACTTTTGTAGTAGTAAGTCTGAGTGGTGGGAGATATTCAAGAAGCGGGTTGCGGGGTTCTTCCGCCAGCTCTCGAGCCTCAGGTCCCTGAGCAGGTATCGCCTGTATCAGGGACTGAGGAGGAAACTCGAGCTTCTCGTCTCGACTGGAGGTAGCCGAGAGGATATCTCCAGAGTGAAGTCCTTGCTGATGAGGTGTCAGTACGATAGGCACGCATCTTTGGTTTTTGAGAGGGATTACGGGAAGTACCGCTCGCCCGACCCTTACAGGAACTGCAAGATGTCAGTGAGTAGTAAAGTAGTCTCAGGACTGATTGATAGTACGGGATCTCTGAATCGGTCCAGATCAGGGATCCTGGAGGTCGTCAGATCCTTCTACTCGCACCTCTTGGGGAGGAAGGATCTAGATCGAGACGGGATGTCGGCTTTCCTGGCTGAAACCATTCCTGAGCCAGGGGTAGACCCCTCTCTTGGCATTTTGGCAGAAGAAATCAGGGAAGAGGAAGTGAGACTGGTGATCGAGGGGGTTGCCCCCAAGAAGTCGCCAGGTCCGAATGGCTTAACATCCGAGTGGTACAGGACCTTTAAGGAGTCTTTAGCTCCCCTCTTGACTGAGGTATTCAATGAGTGTCTCTCCTCGGGCACTCTACCAAAGTCAATGAGGAGGTCAGCCCTGATTCTTCTGTCAAAGGGTAAAGATCCCAGCCGTATTGAGAATTGGAGGCCCATAGCTCTTCTCAATACAGACAGGAAGCTTCTGGCCAAGATACTGTTTAATCGGCTGGTGAAGTTTGCACCCCAGCTCCTTTCGGGGGCTCAGCACTGCTCTGTTCCAGGCCGAAGCACCTTAAGTGCTGTCCTCAGTGTCAGGGAGGCAGTGGAGCGGAGTAGTGCGGGTCTCTGGAAGGGGTACTTACTCTCCTTGGATCAGGCCAAAGCATTTGATCGAGTGAACCATGACTACCTCTGGTCCGTCCTCCTGAGATATGGCTTACCGTGTACTTTTGTTAATTGGCTTAAGATCTTGTATGCAGGGGCAGAGAGTTTCCCGCTGGTGAACGGGTGGTCTGGCCGCTCTTTTGAGGTGGGGTCTGGAGTCCGTCAGGGTTGTCCTTTGAGCCCGCTTTTATACGTGTTCGCAATTGATCCCTTCGTCCGGAGGGTAGATTGTGGGCCGTTGGCGGAAGTCAGGATGAGTCTGGCGGATTTGGATGTCGCCCAGAGAGTGGTGGCATACGCTGATGATGTCGCCATTTTCGTGTCCTCGAGAGAGGAGGTCGATGTGGTGATGTTGGAGGTGGAACGTTACTCGGAGGCATCCGGGTCTAAGATCAACCGGGATAAGTGTGAAAGTCTCTGGCTGGGAGGGGGAGATCCCACTTTTGATCTCCCGGACACCCTCCCAGGGCCCCAAGACTCAGCAAAAATTCTGGGCATCACATTCGGCCAGGATGATTATCCCACCAAAAACTGGGACGATAAGCTACAGGATGCCACTCATAAGGTGGATCAGTGGAAGGGTTGGTCTATGACCCTCAGGGAAAGGGTACACCTGATCAAATCGTACCTGCTCCCCTTGTTTATCTATCTGGGCAGCGTATGTATCTTGCCAGAGGCTTACTACACTAGGATCTACAGCCTGTTTTTCCAACTGTTATGGGAGAACAGGATGAACCTAGTCAAGAGAGAGGTTACGTACCGCACAAGGAGACTAGGGGGTTTATCTATGGTAAACCCTGTGGTGTTCTTAACAAACACCTTCTTGAAAGCCAACATCTCAAACCTCTGTTCAGAGAGGGCTCCTCCGTGGGTACTCTCCTGCAGAAAATGGTTTCGGCCTTTCTTCCAGGAATGGGAGACAGGAGGGCAAGTGAAGGACCTCCGTTCGCCTCATGGATATCATCCGGCTTACGCTACCCCGACTCTGAAGGCGATACGTCGGTGGGGTCTGGGAGTGTGGGAGATCAGGACCCAGTCAAGGCAGTTCCTTGACAGACGGGTTCTGTTGACCCACTTCCAGAAGCCTCTGGCGCTCAGGGACTGCCCAGGTCGGGATCTGAGGGTGGGGTTGTATCTTTTAAATATGAAAAGGATCCCCCAGAAGTTTTGGGACTTGGCCTGGCGCTGCTTTCAGGGGAAGCTATATGTGAGGGACAATTTGAAGTGTAGGAGATCTGATGACCGGGGATGTCCCCGAGAAGAGTGCGGGGACATGCTGGAAAGCATGGACCATTTCCTGCTTCATTGCCCCTTTAATATAAGGGTCTACAACCGGGTGGGTCAACTTGCCGGCCTTACCTATCCAGAGTGGGCTTATGGGGCATTCAGGAACCTGGGTGGCCGTGATCGGGGCACTTTATTTTTAGTCAGTTTAGTGGTTAGGTACTACACGTGGAATGCACGGTGTTTAGTGTCTACACAGCGCAAAGTCCTCTCCGAGGTGGAGGTCTGTAGGAACATCACCGGTGTCCTCGGGAAGATCAGGTCTTTGGAGTATGGCAGTCTTGGTACCAGTAGGGCTTCTCTCCTATGGAGAGGGTTTTCTTTTGATGTGCCCTAGGTACTAGACCTTTTGGGTAGAGTACCCTTGATTTGGTTAGGGACAGTGATGCAGGGACAGGGTTAGGGTGATAGTAGGGTCAGTTTATCTTTAGGGATAATGGTAGGGTGAGAGGTAGGGTGCAGTTAGGGAAAGAATGTAATTTTTGTATGTATCAGGATTGCCATCCTTCTTCCTGGTGGTGGGCTAATGCATGTGCACCATAGCTTTTTGTTTTGTTTTCAGATGCTATGGTTATGAAGGGCTTACAGGCACCGAACTTGGGCCTAAAGTGGGTTGTATTGTTTGCTTATGTATGTTAAAGCTGGTAATGGTTAAGTTGGTTGGGAGGAGTTCTAGGTTGGGAGGGTATATTTGTGGGTGGTGGTGGCCTTTTCTTTTGGTGGACCTGGCATGGGCGAGTCGTGGACTGGACATTGAGGACTATGAACTGTATGGAAAAAACTCTGACCCATGTACAGGAGGGCGGGTGGTGTGGGTGAAGGGTCAGTTTAGTGTAGAACGTTCTTTTATATTTGTAGGTGTGTTTTCTGTTTATTTATAGGTGTATATAGTTTGTGTATAGTATTGTATATAGTAGTGTATATAGTTAGTTATGTATATAGTATGTATAATGTATGTTATATCATTATAATTGTTTTATTTTTATTTTTTTTTTATTTTTTTTATATAGTAGAGATAGACATGGCAGTCGAACCAGTTTTGTTTTGGTAGTAATGTTTCTTTAGTATCCCGTTGTGGATTTATTTTCTTTGGTTTATATATGTAGTATGTAGTAAAGATGTGTGTAAGCATGTGTGTATTGTGTTTTCTGTGATATTTTCCCGAGTTTGGGTATTTTGAGCTGAATTAAATTTATTTATTTATTTTTGGTTTCTTGGTTAAATGTAGTTAACATATTGATATATATATATATATATATATATATATATATATATATATATATATATATGTGTGCATGTGTGTGGTATAGTGTTATTATTATTATTAATATTATTATTTAAAAAAAAAAAAAAAAACATGGTGTGCAGTGTGAGTGCTTGTTGTGTTTTCTATTTGTAATGTATGATTTTTCCCGAGTTTGGTTGTTTTGAGTTAAAGCGAAATAGTGCTATATTTATGTTTCTTATGAGTGTGTTGTTTGGCTATGAAAGGTGTAGTTATAATATTTCTAGTTCTAGTAGGAAAGCTGGGCTGGCCGGTTAGGCAGGATTTTTGTTCTTTTATTTAAATGTAAAGTTTGGGTTTATGTTATTTCATGTTGTTGTTTTCCGTTATGGCAAAGTTGTGCTGGTTTATGTTTTGTTATTATTTATATTTTTCTAATAAAAGATTTACAGGATATAACTCAGGATCAGTACAGGATAAGTAATGTAATGTATGTACACAGTGACCGCACCAGCAGAATAGTGAGTGCAGCTCTGGAGTATAATACAGGATATAACTCAGGATCAGTACAGGATAAGTAATGTATGTACACAGTGACCTCACCAGCAGAATAGTGAGTACAGCTCTTTAGAATAATACAGGATGTAACTCAGGATCAGTACAGGATAAGTAATGTAATGTATGTACATAGTGACCTCACCAGCAGAATAGTGAGTACAGCTCTTTAGAATAATACAGGATATAACTCAGGATCAGTACAGGATACGTACGGGGGAGGGGATTATCAGATTATGCAAGTAAGGGGAGGATACCCCCGGCGGTGGGTCCCTTGCTGCGGCCTTGATCCTGGAAGCGGCCGTGTGGGGACTGAGAGGAGCGGGAGACTCTCTCTGCTCCGCTCCTCTCCTCTCTATGATGCCGCCCGTGACGTTGCACCACACGTCACGTGACCATCTCCCAGACAGCCATTGCGGTACTGGCTGCCTGGGAATGAGTGACGGCGGCGGCGGCGAACATAAAAAGGTAGCGTGCGGCGCAAACCCGCCCCCCCGCCCACTCCTACTAACATTTTGGCCGGGCCCCTGACGCCTGGCCCACCAGCCTTTATCAGCTTTATGGGGCAAAAGGGGAGAGCTGCTTTTGGGCCCCCAGGAATTACAGGGCCCGGGGCAGCTGCCCCTTTTGCTCCACGGCCGCGGTGATTAGGGTGTGCCTGGGCACACCCGGCACACCCTGTGCGCACGCCTATGTACATGGGTGACAGAGGGGTGTAGAGGAGTGTACATGAGTGACAGAGGGGTGTAGAGGAGTGTACATGGGTGACAGAGGGGTATAGAGTAGTGTACATGGGTGACAGAGGGGTGTACATGGGTGACAGGTGTGTAGAGGAGTGTACATGGGTGGCAGAGGGGTACAGAGGAGTGTACATGGGTGACAGATGGGTGTACATGGGTGACAGAGGGTTGTAGAGAAGTGTAAATGGGTGACAGAGGGGTGTAGAGAGGTGTACAAGGGTGATAGATGGGTGTAGAAGAGTGAACATGGGTGACGGGGGCATAGGGGTGACAGAGGGGTGGACAGGGGGTGGACATGGGTGACAGGAGGGTGGAGAGGGGAGACAGGGGGTCAGAGGGGTGGACAAGGGGGTAAAAGAGGGACAGGAGTGACAGAGAGGGATGGACTGGGGTAACAAAGGGACAGATGGGTGAACAGGAGGGTGGACATGGGTGACAGAGTGGGGGTGGACATGGGTGACGGGGGGTGGACATGGGTGACGGGGGGGGATTACATGGGTGACGGGGGAGGGATTACATGGGTGACGGGGGAGGGATTACATGGGTGACAGGGAGGGTGGACATGGGTGACAGGGAGGGTGGACATGGGTAACAGGGAGGGTGGACATGGGTGACAGGGGGGGTGGACATGGGTGACAGGGGGGGTGGACATGGGTGACAGGGGGGGTGGACATGGGTGACAGGGGGGGTGGACATGGGTGACAGGGAGGGATGACATGGGTGACAGGGAGGGATTACATGGGTGACAGGGAGGGATTACATGGGTGACTGAGGGGGTGGACATGGGTGACTGAGGGGGTGGACATGGGTGACAGGGGGGGATTACATGGGTGACAGGGAGGGATTACATGGGTGACAGGGAGGGATTACATGGGTGACGGGGAGGTGGACATAAGTGACAGGGGGGGTGGACATGGGTGACAGGGGGGGTGGACATGGGTGACAGGGGGGGTGGACATGGGTGACTGGGGGGGTGGACATGGGTGACAGGGGGGGGTGGACATGGGTGACAGGGGGGGGTGGACATGGGTGACTGGGGGGGTGGACATGGGTGACTGGGGGGGTGGACATGGGTAACTGGGGGGGTGGACATGGGTGACTGGGGGGGTGCACATGGGTGACTGGGGGGGTGCACATGGGTGACTGGGGGGTGGACATGGGTGACAGGGAGGGTGGACATGGATGACGGGGGGATTACATGGGTGACATGGAGGGATTACATGGGTGACAGGGAGGGATTACATGGGTGATAGAGATGGACAGGGAGGTAAACAAGGCAGACATGGCTGACAGGGGGGGGGTGGACATGAGTGACGGGGTCGCGGGGGGGGGGGGGGGTAGAGGGTGGACCTGGGTGACGGTGGGGGGATTTAGACAGGGTTGAGAAGGTGAACAGAGGGGTGGAAAGGGTACGGTACCTTAAGCAAGCCGGCCCGCACAGCTTGCAGTTCCATAGGAGGCACGGGAGTCCGGCGCTGGTGCAGCTCGTTCCGCCCCAGGGCACCATATCCGGCTCACTGCGCCGCAACGGAGAGGTGGACGGAGGGGGACACAGGAGACGGAGAGTGAAGGAGGGGGATGCGGGGGACACAGGGAACAGATGGGGAAGGAGGGGAACACGGGTCACGCGGCAGACGCAGGGGACGGAGGGGAACACAGGAAACGCAGGAGATGCAGGGGGACGCTGTGTGCGCAGTGCGCACGCAGACTTCCCTTCCCCCCTGCGCCGTCAGGCCGGGGCGGGACATTTAAAAAAAAACAATAGTAAAAAATTTAAAAAATCACGGCAAAATCCCGCGGCACCACGGGCAGTGCTGAACGGCACACACGTGTGCCGCGGCACCGCGGTTGGGAATCACTGCTATATACTGACCCCCATATATATGAATGTATACTATATACTGACCACATATATATGAATGTATACTATATACTGACCCCCATATATGAATGTATATTATATACTGACCCCCATATATATGAATGTATACTAGATGCTGACCCCCATATATGAATGTATACTATATACTGACCACATATATATGAATGTATACTATATGCTGACCCCCATATATATGAATGTATACTATATACTGATCCCATATATATGAATGTATACTATATACTGACCCCCATATATGAATGTATACTATATACTGACCCCCATATATATGAATGTATACTATATACTGACCCCCATATATATGAATGTATACTATATACTGACCACATATATATGAATGTATACTATATACTGACCCCCGTATATATGAATGTATACTATATACTGACCCCCATATATGAATGTATATTATATACTGACCCCTATATATATGAATGTATACTATATACTGACCACATATATATGAATGTATACTACATACTGACCCCATATATATGAATGTATACTATATACTGACCCCCATATATGAATGTATACTATATACTGACCCCCATATATATGAATGTATACTATATACTGACCCCCATATATATGAATGTATACTTTATACTGACCCCATATATATGAATGTATGCTATATACTGACCCCCATATATATATGAATGTATACTATATACTGACCCCCATATATATGAATGTATAGTTACATAGTTACATAGTTAGTACGGTCGAAAAAAGACATATGTCCATCAAGTTCAACCAGGGAATTAAGGGGTAGGGGTGTGGCGCGATATTGGGGAAGGGATGGGATTTTATATTTCTTCATAAGCATTAATGTTATTTTGTTCCATTAATGTATCTAATCCTGTTTTAAAGCTGTTAATTGTTCCTGCTGTGACCAGTTCCTGAGGTAGACCGTTCCATAAATTCTCAGTCCTCACGGTAAAGAAGGCGTGTCGCCCCTTGAGACTAAACTTTTTCTTCTCCAGACGGAGGGAGTGCCCCCTCGTCCTTTGGGGGGGGTTTAACCTGGAACAGTTTTTCTCCATATTTTTTGTATGGGCCATTAATATACTTATATACGTTTATCATATCCCCCCTTAAACGTCTCTTCTCAAGACTAAACAATTGTAACTCCTTTAATCGCTCCTCATAGCTAAGATGTTCCATGCCCCATATTAGTTTAGTCGCGCGTCTCTGCACCCTTTCCAACTCCGCAGTGTCCCTTTTATGGACAGGTGCCCAAAACTGAACAGCATATTCCAGGTGAGGCCGTACCAATGCTTTATAAAGGGGGAGTATTATGTCCCTGTCCCTTGAGTCCATGCCTCTTTTGATACATGACAATATCCTGCCGGCTTTGGAAGCAGCAGCCTGACATTGTGCTATTCTGTAGTCTGTGATCTACAAGTACACCCAGATCCTTCTCTACCAGTGACTCTGACAGTTTAATCCCCCCTAAGACATACGACGCATGCAGGTTATTAGTACCCAGATGCATAACTTTACATTTATCCACATTGAACCTCATTTGCCAAGTGGATGCCCAGTCACTTAGTCTATCCAAGTCATCCTGTAACCTATACGCATCCTCTATAGACTGTACCGTGCTACAAAGCTTGGTGTCATCTGCAAAGATAGAAACAGAGCTGTTAATACCATCCTCTATATCATTGATAAATAAATTAAACAACAGCGGTCCCAGTACAGAACCTTGGGGTACACCACTAATTACCGGGGACCAGAGTACGAATCATTGACCACCACTCTCTGGGTACGATCCATGAGCCAGTGTTCAATCCAGTTACAAACTAAAATTTCCAAACCCAAAGACCTTAACTTACCTGTCAGACGTCTGTGAGGGACAGTATCAAACGCTTTAGCAAAATTCCATTCGTGCCATTCCTCTATATACAGAGCCCCCCTCTATATACACAGCCCCCCTCTATATCCACAGCCATTCCTCTGTCAAGGCTTCTACTCACCTCTTCATAAAAGCAAATTAGATTGGTTTGACAACTTCTATCCTTAGTAAACCCATGCTGGCTATCACTTATAATACTATTATCCCCTATGTATTCCTGTATGTAATCCCTTATAAGTCCTTCAAACAATTTACCCACAATGCATGTTAAACTTACCGGTCTATAGTTTCCTGGGGAAGACCTAGAGCCCTTTTTGAAGATTGGCACCACATTCGCCTTGCGCCAGTCCCTTGGCACAATACCAGACACCAGAGAATCTCTAAATATCATGAACAGGGGTACAGATATTACTGAACTTACCTCTCTAAGAACTCTTGGGTGTAGTCCATCTGGCCCTGGAGATTTGCTTACATTTATATCACTTAACTTACCTTGTACCATCTCTACATTAAGCCAGTTCAGTACATTACATGATGTGTTACCAGCACTGACCTGTACATAATGTGTTACCAGCACTGACCTGGCCAATGTCAGCTCCTTCTTCCTTAGTATATACAGAACTAAAGAACCCATTCAGTAGCTCCGCCTTCTCTTGATCGCCTGTGACAACCTCCCCATTATCATTATTAAGGGGTCCTACATGCTCTGTCCTTGGTTTTTTTGCATTTGTATATCTAAAAAAATATTTAGGATTAGTTTTGCTTTCTTTGGCCACCTGTCTCTCGTTTTGAATTTTTGCTGTTTTTATTACATTTTTACAGATTTTATTAAGCTCCTTGTACTGTTTAAATGTTATATCTGACCCATCAGATTTTATTTTTTGAAGGCTATTTTTTTCGTTGTTTATTGCTCTTTTAACATCATGTGTCAGCCATGTAGGATTTAGTTTTAATCGTTTATATTTGTTCCCCTTTGGTATATATTTAGCTGTATATGTTATATGTTATATGTTTTTGCCTTCCCCGCCTGTCTTTGTTTTCTACATTTTAAGGCAAAAGTAACTATATTGTGGTCGCTATTACCAAGGTTTTCCCGCACAGTTACATTACCAACCAGCTCTGCGTTGTTGGAAATGATCAGGTCCAACAAGGCATCACTTCTTGTTGGGTCCTCCACAAACTGGCCCAGAAAATTATCCTGCAATAAATTTAGGAATTTTCTCCCCTTTGTAGTTTTAGCCAACCCCGGACCCCAATCTATATCTGGATAGTTAAAATCTCCCATTATTACCACTGTACCTGCCCGGGCAGCCCTCTCTATTTGTTTATAAAGCCGAACTTCTATCTCTTCAGTGATATTAGGGGGTCTGTAGATTACCCCAAATATTATTATTTCAGTATTTCCCTCCTTTTGTAATTCTACCCACAGTGATTCCACCTCCTCAGAATCATCACACACTATGGCATCGTTCACACTGACTTTCATACCACTTCTTACATACAGACAGACTCCACCACCTTTTCTGTTCATTCTATCCTTGCCAAACAATGTAAACCCCTGCAGATTAACAGCCCAGTCATGCGAGGAGTCCAGCCATGTCTCAGTGACCCCAACTATATCACCAGCCATGTCTCAGTGACCCCAACTCTATCAAATATACTGACCACACATATGAATGTATACTATATACTGACCACACATATGAATGTATACTATATAGTGACCACACATATGAATGTCTACTATATACTGACCACACATATGAATGTATACTATATACTGACCACACATATGAATGTATACTATATACTGACCACACATATGAATGTATACTATATACTGACCACACATATGAATGTATACTATATACTGACCACACATATGAATGTATACTATATACTGACCACACATATGAATGTATACTATATACTGACCACACATATGAATGTATACTATATACTGACCACACATATGAATGTATACTATATACTGACCCCTATATATATGAATGTATACTATATACTGACCCCCATATATATGAATGTATACTATATACTGACCCCCATATATATGAATGTATACTATATACTGACCACACATATGAATGTATACTATATACTGACCCCCATATATATGAATGTATACTATATACTGACCCCCATATATGTGAATGTATACTATATACTGACCCCCATATATGAATATATACTATATACTGACCCCCATATATATGAATGTATACTATATACTTACCCACATATATATGAATGTATACTATATATTGACCACATATATGAATGTTTACTATATACTTAGCAACCAATCAGATCGCTTTTTTCATTTTTGAAAAGGCCTCTGAAAAATGAAAGAAGCAATTTGATTGGTTGCTATGGGCAACTCAGCAGCTTTTCCAGGAAAGTAAAGTTTAACCACAACACTGTAACACTGTCCACCCTGGGACTCGAACCAGTGACGGTCTCCCATCCCACTGTACTGCCGAGACGGTCCTGCTTATCTTACATGCAGTGAGATCCCCATAGACCACAATTAGCCTATTGGTTTTATTGGGCAAAAAATCAGAGTTGATGCACTAGTCACAGTTCTCTATACCATTAATGAAGGGAGGGCTCAATATTCGCAAATTTGCGCATATGCGCAAAAATTTTCATATATGATGAAAAAAAAGCGAATATTCGTAATTATGAATATATAGTGCTATATTTGCAATATTCGCAAATTCGCGAATATGCTATATTCGCGATTAAAATTTGAATTGCGAATATTCATGAGCAACACTAGTCGCTGCAAATACAGTGAAGGAGTTTAAACATGCATGGGATAGGCATAAGGCTATCCTTCATATAAGATAGGGCCAGGGACTATTGATAGGATTCAGATTATTGGGCAGACTAGATGGGCCAATTGGTTCTTATCTGCCGACACATTCTATGTTTCTATACTGTATGGATATCAGAAAAATGGTTCCAAGCTCTTATTTCTTTATTAAATTCACTACTTTGGGGCAGGAAAGCACGAGAATGAAATATGTTTCTTTAACGTTAGCTGAGCACGATGGGGGTTGGGCACTTCTTTTTTTTTTTTAGGTACTTTTTAGCACTAAAATTGCAGACTATTATGAGAAGGAGGGAAAATGTAGTCCTATTTTTTCTCTCTAAGGGTATGTTCACACTACAGAATTCCCGCGGAATTCCACGGGCGGAATTCCGAGAGCCGAATTCCGCGGTGTGAACTTAACATTAGTGTGAATGGGTCTCCGCGATGACCCGTTCACACTGCGGAATTTCAGCGCCACTGAAATTGTTCCGCCCAAAGAAAGAACATGTTCATTCTTTGCACGGAAGTCCGCGAGCACTGCATAGCTGTCAATGGTGACGGCTCAGTGCCGCCCGGTCCTACCGCCGCCGCCGGCTGCCAGTCTGAATCTTCGCTCGCTTAATTCAGCGAGCGGAGATTCCATTCACACACTGTAGTGTGAACATACCCTAATGGGTCGTTATAAGGATATTTTTGAGATTTTGGAAGCTGGGATACTCACTACACCCATGCATATCTAGATAATTAAGTATGGGAGGAACTTAAAAAATGTTTAAAATCACATGGAGATTTGACTTTACTTCATTATGGTCGAATAAAGCACTTAAAGAATTCCTTAAAATTAAAGATTCACTCTTTTAGATGAAAAGGGGCTTATTTATGTAAATCAATTATACGCTTTAGGTCAAATAAAGTCGTTTGAAGAGATAGCCCATAAGTGTGTGGGGGGAAGACAATCAGAAACATTGTTTTTTACAAATAAGTAACACAGATCATAAACCAATAAAAGGAGAGATTGGAGATTTCAGGGATTCTATATATAAGAAAAGTTTAATTAGACTATTTCCTTATGCAAAGTTGCTGTCTGGGCATGCTGGGAGTTGTGGTTCTGCAGCGGTTGGGGGTTCACAGCTTGAAGACCACTGCTATAGAGGGTGCAAATGTATCTGAGCCCTGGAACTCAAATAATGTGAAATATGAGATGATCAAAATGGAGCCCCTGCACTAATTACTTGGGTTCTGAGGTCTGTAAGGTCCATAGTAAAAACATCAGGTTCTGTCTATAGCAGATACTAAATCATGGCAGCTCAAAGAAACAAGCAGTCATTCTGACATGTCACATGTGATGTCATAGACAGCTGGAGGCCTGACATCCCACTGACAGCCGCCCGAGCCTTCAGTCTGTTCCTGTGCGATTAGTGAGAATAGTGAGATTAGCGTCTTCTTTTTCTACTTGTCTGAAATGGAGCTAAAAGGACTGGGGTTCGTCCCCCTCCTGTTGGCGTTTTGGTGTGCGGCCTGGCTTGCCACCAGCTACATCATGACGGTCGTCCTCGGCCATGCAGCCTCGCCACTGATGAGCATCAGGTAAGATAAGCAAGCAAATGATTTTTATTTCATGGGTTGGGAGTGAGGAAATATCCATAATAACATTGTTTCTTTTCCTTCACAGTGACGTGGGAAATGTCTTTCCCGAAAGCATATTATTCAGAATTGGATTCATAGGGACGTCCATTGGCACTTTGGTACTAACCTTTCTTATTTATAAGTATATGGTTATGCATACTGAAGAGTTCAGGGGTCATCAGGTCCTGATCCAGAGGATCCTGCTGGCCATTGTGTGGGCCTCCTGTTTTTCCACAGCTGTTATGCATGTATTGTCCCCCGAAGAATATCCCAGGATACACTTTGTCAGCACGATAATTTCCATTACATGTGAAGCCTTATACTACCTTGGGCAGTCCATCCAGATGTATAAATTACCAGGAGCAAAAAAAGTCATCCACCATAGTAGATGCACCTGCTGTGGCCTGACTTTTGTCTGTGTAGTTTTCTATTTTGGATATGAAACATTAAAGGAATTATTCCATAATGATGAAGACTGGGACGAGATCCGTGAAATCCCCATCATAATCATCGAGTGGGTGATGCTTCTACTGATCCTGATAAACATCGTGACCTATTATTCCACCATGCAGAGGTTATTGTTGACCGTCTCCAGAAACAGCTGCACACTCTCTCTTAGAGTAAAAATTGATGACTTCGGGGTGTAGACCACCACGGGGGCCATCAAGTGGACTTCTGGGAGAGATACTGCACAGGACACGGAAAACATCTAAAGAAGAATAACTGGGGGACTACATATGGTGCCAGTAATCATGACACAATAATATGAGCTGGTGATATTACCTATACAAAAAAAAATAAAAAAAATAATAAAAAAATATTGGTGTGTGAAGTGTAATACCTAGTTAGAAAACAGAATCAAATTCATCATTATAACCCCCCCTCTGCATTACCCTGTTTATTATTTTTCAAGCAAGCACTTTGTTCTAATTCGTCCACTCTCTGGCGTGCTCCTTGTATAAGGGGTTTGGGATACCCTTTTTGTTTAAAACGATCCTCCAGGTTCTCTAGTTGTTGTAGGTATTTTTGTGTGGAAGAACAATTCCTTCGGATTCTTTTCATTTGACCGAATGGAATGTTCTTCTTCCATTATTTAAGATGGCAACTGTTAAAGTCGAGGTATCTGTTTGCATTCACCTCCTTAAAATAGTTGGCAGTATGCGAACAGCCATCCTGAATATAGATATTTAAATCCAGGAACTCACATTTTTTGGGGGACTGATGCAGCGCTGCCTTTGGATATCTCTGGCTCTGCCATAGCGCTTTTTTTGAGGGGGCGTGTCGGCTGCCCCTTCGTCTGGTGGTCAACACTAGTGTTGCTCGCAAATATTCGCAATGCGCGAATTCGCGAATATTCGCCAATATAGCACTATATATTTGAAATTACGAATATTGTTTTTTTTTTTTCACAATACACATCACAGTGATCATCCCTCTCTGCTTCCAGCTTGTGTGGTGTAAAGAAGGCTCTAATACTGCTGTGGGAGACTGGCGTATGAATTTTCGCATATGGGAAAATTTGCTTATGCACATTTTCATTTATGCAAATTTTTGCATATGCAAAAATATTACGCGAATATTACGAATATGCGAATTTAGCGAATATATGACGAATATTTGTCCATATATACGTGATATATCGCGAATTCGAATATGGCCTATGCTGCTCAACACTAGTCAACACGCGCAATCTGGCCAGCGAGCCAGGGCCCCGTACAGGAGATCACGGGGCCCCCCAGAAGTCGGACACCCCGCAATCTGAAACTTATCCCCTATCCTTGGGATAGGGGATGTTTTTCAACGCTGGACTACCCCTTTAATGGCCTCCAAAATGAATTTCCTCTGATGTATGGGCATCAAGGGATCTTCCACTAAAAAAGATCACACAGCTTCCACTCCTCTGTCATGTGGGATGTTACTATATAATGAAGCAATATCTAGCGTTGCCCACATATAGTCCTCTTCCCGTATGATATCTTTCAATAGGGTTAATAAACGCCCATTTATCTCTGAGGTATGCTGGTAAAGACACCGCACATTTCTGTAACTGATGGTCTATATATTCAGATAAACATCTGGCAACTATCGGACGAACAGGTGTTATTTTTTTCGGTCTTTATGTACCTTAGGTAGAAAATAAAAATAAGGTACATTTGGGTTGGGGTTAAATATATATCATGTTTTTCCCTCTTAAAGGGGTACTACGCACCAAGACATCTTATCCCCTCTACAAAGGACCCCCGTGATCTCGGTTGCGGCCCCCTGCTGTCATCACTGCACAGAGAATACAGGGGCCAGCACATCGGCATAGCCATTGACTGTCCTGGCATGCTGGGAGTTTTGCTACAGCTGGAACTCTTTTTATTAGAAAAATATAAAACTTTTACAAAACACAAATACAATGCTTAATCAGCTGAAACATAAGGATGAAAAAGTAACAAATATAAACTCTTTGTTACAGAATAAAAGGACCTACCTAACCGACCAGCCCAGCTTAACTCAACTAACAAATAATGCCTGATACTACTAATTCTTACCTATTATCCTTCCAAACACACATACACACACACATTAATTACCAAAAAAACATAAATATAGCTTTCCTTAATTAAGTTTTAACTGAAAACATCCGAATAGGAAACTTATCCCCACATACCATACACAAAATGCATTAAACAAAAATAAATAGGGCTAACTGCCATAAAAATAATAAGGAAATAAATAAAATAATTCCATCTTGGAAATACCATTAATTTTACACACATACAACAACCAATACTCACAATACATATTATATCATAACAACGAAAAAAAAAAAAAAAAAAAAAATTAAAAATAAAAAAAATATTTAAAAATTTATAATAAAAAGAGGGCTTATTGCCATAACTAAAAATAATTCCAACTTGGAATTTTTTTTTTTTTTCCCCCCTTTCTCCTTTCCCTTCTCTTTAAACTATAGTAACACACACATGCATGGATACATTACCATAAGGGGAAAAAAAAACATAATAATATCAACTAAAAGCTGGTCCGACTTCCTTTACCCTACAATGAGGTATAACACTATACAAAAATACATAAAACTATTTATACTTATGAAATACATGTAAACAAGAATAAAACCTAAAGAAAAATAACCTACACTATGAACTCTCCCATCACCCACACCACTCCCACTGGACATGGTCAGAGTTCGTGCATCACAGTGTTTTTTTTTTTATTATTATTATTATTTTTTTTTTTTTTTTTTTTTACTGAAACAGTCATTGTCCATAAACTGACCCAAGTCAGACCCAAAACATCACCCCCTCCCCCAACAACCCCCACCCAACCTAAAATTAATCCCCCCCACTATTATTAACTAACTCAACAATGTACTAATTCACTACAACCACAGAAATAGTATGAAAAGCAAAGTAATACAGTACTACAAACCCCCACCAGGCCCAAGATTGGTTGCCTGCAAGCCCTTTACATTCAAATTACAGAAAACAAAACAAAAAGCTAGAGTGACATGCATAGCCCACCACCAGGAAGAAGGATGGCAATCCTGATAAAACTAAGTTTCAAAATGCTTACCCTATGAACCTTATTTCTAACCCTATCGCTATTCATAAAACTGACCCTATACTCACCCTAACATCTATATACTGTCCCTAACCAAAATGAAGGTACATCAAAAGAAAACCCTCTCCACAGGAGAGAAGCCCTACTGGTACCAAGACTGCCATACTCCAAAGACCTGATCTTCCCGAGGTCACCAGTGATGTTCCTACATACCTCCACCTCGGAGAGGACTTTCTGTTGGGTCGATACTAAGCACCGTGCATTCCACGTGTAGTACCTAACCACTAAGCTAACTAAGAATAAAGTGCCCCGATCACGGCCACACAGGTTCCTGAATGCCCCATAAGCCCACTCCGGATAGGAAAGGCCGGCAAGTTGACTCCAGCCGATGGAAGCGCCCACCCTGTTGTAAACCCCTATATTAAAGGGACAATGAAGCAGGAAGTGGTCCATGCTTTCCAGCGTGTCCCCGCACTCTTCTCGGGGACATCCCCGGTCATCAGAGTTCCTGTACTTCAGGTTGTCCCTCACATATAGCTTCCCCTGAAAGCAGCGCCAGGCCAAGTCCCAAAACTTCTGGGGGATCCTTTTCATATTTAAAAGATGCAACCCCACCCTCAGATCCCGACCTGGGCAGTCCCTGAGCACCAGAGGCTTCTGGAAGTGGGTCAACAGAACCCGTTTGTCAAGGAACTGCCTTGACTGGGTCCTGATCTCCCACACTCCCAGACCCCACCGACGCATCGCCTTCAGAGTCGGGGTAGCGTAAGCCGGAAGATATCCATGTGGTGTACGGAGGTCCTTCACTTGCCCTCCTGTCTCCCATTCCTGGAAGAAAGGCCGAAACCATTCCCTGCAGGAGAGTACCCACGGAGGAGCCCTCTCTGACCAGAGGTTTGCAATGTTGGCTTTCAAGAAGGTGTTCGTTAAGAACACCACAGGGTTTACCATAGATAAACCCCCTAGTCTCCTCGTGCGGTACGTAACCTCCCTCTTGACTAGGTTCAACCTGTTCCCCCATAACAGTTGGAAAAACAGGCTGTAGACCCTAGTGTAGTAAGCCTCTGGTAAAATACATACACTGCCCAGATAGATAAACAAGGGGAGCAGGTACGATTTGATCAGGTGTACCCTTTCCCTGAGGGTCATAGACCAACCCTTCCACTGGTCAACCCTCTGAGTGGCATCCTGGAGCTTACCATCCCAGTTTTTGGTGGGATAATCATCCTGGCCGAATGTGATGCCCAAAACTTTTACTGACTCTTGGGGCCCTGGAAGGGTGTCCGGGAGATCAAACGTGGGGTCTCCCCCTCCCAGCCAGAGACTCTCACACTTATCCTGGTTGATCTTAGACCCGGATGTCTCCGAGTAGCGGTCCACTTCCGACATCACCACATCGTCCTCCTCTCTCTCGAGGAGACGAAAATGGTGACATCATCAGCGTACGCCACCACTCTCTGGGCGACACCCGGCTCCGCCAGAATCATCCTGACTCCCGCCAATGGTCCGCAACTCACCCTCCTAAGGAAGGGATCGATCGCAAATACATATAAGAGCGGTCTCAAAGGACAACCCTGACGGACTCCGGACCCCACCTCAAAAGAGCGGCCAGACCACCCGTTCACCAGCGGGAAACTCTCTGCCCCTGCATACAAGATCTTAAGCCAATTAACAAAAGTACACGGTAAGCCATATCTCAGGAGGACGGACCAGAGGTAGTCATGGTTCACTCGATCAAATGCTTTGGCCTGATCCAAGGACAGTAAGTACCCCTTCCAGAGACCCGCACTACTCCGCTCCACTGCCTCCCTGACACTGAGGACAGCACTTAAGGTGCTTCGGCCTGGAACAGAGCAGTGCTGAGCCCCCGAAAGGAGCCGGGGTGCAAACTTCACCAGCCGATTAAACAGTATCTTGGCCAGAAGCTTCCTGTCTGTATTGAGAAGAGCTATGGGCCTCCAATTCTCAATACGGCTGGGATCTTTACCCTTTGACAGAAGAATCAGGGCTGACCTCCTCATTGACTTTGGAAGAGTGCCCGAGGAGAGACACTCATTGAATACCTCAGTCAAGAGGGGAGCTAAAGACTCCTTAAAAGGTCCAGTACCACTTGGATGTTAAGCCATCCGGACCTGGCGACTTCTTAGGGGCAAGCCCCTCGATCGCCAGTCTCACTTCCTCTTCCCTGATTTCTTCTGCCAAAATGCCAAGAGAGGGGTCTACCCCTGGCTCAGGAATGGTTTCAGCCAGGAAAGCCGACATCCCGTCTCGATCTAGATCCTTCCTCCCCAAGAGGTGCGAGTAGAAGGATCTGACGACCTCCAGGATCCCTGATCTGGACCGATTCAGAGATCCCGTACTATCAATCAGTCCTGAGACTACTTTACTACTCACTGACATCTTGCAGTTCCTGTAAGGGTCGGGCGAGCGGTACTTCCCGTAATCCCTCTCAAAAACCAAAGATGCGTGCCTATCGTACTGACACCTCATCAGCAAGGACTTCACTCTGGAGATATCCTCTCGGCTACCTCCAGTCGAGACGAGAAGCTCGAGTTTCCTCCTCAGTCCCTGATACAGGCGATACCTGTTCAGGGACCTGAGGCTCGAGAGCTGGCGGAAGAACCCCGCAACCCGCTTCTTGAATATCTCCCACCACTCTGACTTACTACTACAAAAGTCCAGTAAAGGTACCTGACTCTGAAGAAAATCCTCAAAGGACTGTCTTATCTCTGTTTCCTCCAGGAGGGACGAATTCAGCTTCCAATAACCTTTTCCCATCCGGGGGGTCTCTGAAACATTCAGGGAAAACTAAATCATACAGTGGTCAGAGAACTCCACCTCAACCACGGACACTGCGGAAGAGACGGCTTCCTCCTTTAAATAAAACCTGTCTATCCTAGACCTGCTGCTACCTCGATGAAAGGTGAAACCGCGTGGCCTGAGGGGCTCCGGATGTGGGCATCCTCTAGGCGAGCTTCCCTGACTATATTACTAAGGGCCACATAGTCATAAGCCAGCCGATCATTGGAACCTCTCCTATCTTGGGACCTCGTGACATTATTGAAGTTCCCTCCAAAGATCACTTGCCGGCTAGTAAAAAGAAAGGGCTTAATCCTCATAAAGAGATCCTTACGGCCCCACTTTGTTTGTGGGGTGTAGATGTTAATGAGCCGGAGCTCTTGTCCCTTCATGAAGACATCTAAGATCAGGCACCTCCCCATTTCTAACTCAATGACCCGTCTGCATTCGACCGGAGCGGTAAAAAGGACCGCCACCCCACTATACGGCTCAGCCGCAAGAGACCAGTGGGAGGGGCCGCGCCTTCACTTTCTTTTGGCTTTCACCAGAGAGGCTAGATCTGACAACCTGGTCTCCTGTAAAAAGAAAATGTCGGCTTCAACACGGCCGAGAAAATCAAAGGCTGCAAATCTAGCCGTATCAGACTTTATACTGGCACAATTAATAGATGCCAGCGTCAATGGGGTGAGTGCTGCCATCCTGGGTAATTGAGTTAGATGGCCTTACCCATAATTTTTTCTTGCCCTTCTTCTTCACCACCTCATCCCCTGAAGAAGAAGGAGCATTCTTACTTTCTTTAGATCTCTTTTTTGACTCAGACTGATCCATCTGGCTCCCATCTCCATCTGGCCCTGAGTTAGCCCTGCCCTCCGAGGGAGATGCCTCAACAGGACAGGACCCAGTTCCCCCTGGAGGCTCCAATCCCTCAGGCACCCCATCCTCGCCACCCCCCTCCAATGAGGGGGAGGAGATGGTATCAAGGACAAGGTACCTGTTCGATAGGTCAATCAGAAGGGGGGCAGGTAAGCTTCCTTTTAGGACCTGGCCTTTAGCACCTGAAATAGAGGACTGAGACTTCCCCTTTACAACTTTTTTGCCCTTGTCTTTTTTCGACCTTTCCCTCCCCTCCTCATCCACACTTTTATAGTGGGAGGAATCAGAAAGATCAGCCTCTTTGCCTTCCTCTTCGCAAATCCTCCTAATCTCCTCATCCAACACATCATCCCCAGGGTCTCAGCAACATCTGGGCTAGTGACAGGAGCAGGGCCAGGAGCTACCCCCGCCACCTGAGAACTCTTTAGCTCCCTGCTCCTTCTGCGGTTTTCCTCTCGCCTTAGTTTGGCAGGCCCCTTCTTGCTCTTTATTAACCCTGTTGCTCCTTCACCCATGCCCGTACCCTCCCCAGCCGGGGCAACCCTAAAGCTCTCCCCAGCTGGAGCGGCCACCAAATGGGAAAAGGCGCTGGGGCAACGCTTGAAAGGGTGTCCTAGGACACCACACAGATGACACCTGATCTGCCCACAGGATGCAGCCAAATGACCAGCCCCACCACACAAAGCGCAAACCTGCACAGTGCAGGCTGCGCTAAAATGGGTAGGACTACCACACCTGTGGCAGATTTTAGGCTGCCCCTGGTAGAAGACTTGGATTCTGTCACGTCCGAGGAAGGCTGCCGATGGGATGTGGGCAACTGTGCTCCCTGAACGCCTAAGTTTGACGGAAAACGTCCAGGCCCCAGACCAGATCCCGTGCTCATCAAGATTTTTCTTGGGCATGTCCGTCACATCCCCATAACGACCGAGCCAGGTCATGATGTCGTAGCAAGAGAGCGACTCGTTACAGGGTCAAAACGGTCACTCTCTTGGTTTGGTTCTGACGGGATATCGCTTTTACAGCGAAATCCCGCCAGCCGGGCTCGTTCTTCACCATCTCGTAATTCGACCAGAAAAGTTCAAGACCCTCTGGCCGAACAAAGCTGATGTCGAACTCAGAAGAACCATAGGGGTGAATCAGGGCAAAGATGTCACTCGCCGAGTACTCCATCTGAAGGAGGAGCTCAACCACCCTTGCCCGGGGTGGGCACGCATCTTTACCCCTCCAAATCAGACGGGCCACATTCCTACGGTTACTATCCTGCCCGGGTGTCGGGAGGGACCACATCACCTCCCCATTCTGTTCTCGGAAGGCACCCAGACCATGCCTCTCTATCCAAAAAGACAGGTCAACCGAACCCCTCCCTTCTACCTCAATTGACCTATCACCCTTATGCAGAGCCTCCAGGAGGCGCCGCTGCAAGTGACCCCCAGAACCAGATGGAGACGGGGACCCTCTTGATTCCCCGGCAGCGACGCTGGCATAGCTTCTAGCAGTCACCACCAGGAGGGCAGCCGAACCAGCAGTACTCTTTACTGATCCAGTGACATCCCTTTGCCCGCCTCCAGCACTCTTCTCTTGCACACCGCTAGCATCCCTCTCTTGTACACCTCTAGCACCCCTCTCTCACACACCGCTAGCATCCCTCTCTTGCACACCGCTAGCACCCCTCTCTCGCACACCGCTAGCACCCCTCTCTTGCACACCGCTAGCACCCCTCTCTCGCACACCGCTAGCACCCCTCTCTCGCACACCGCTAGCACCCCTCTCTCGCACACCGCTAGCACCCCTCTCTTGCACACCGCTAGCACCCCCCTCTTGCACACCGCTAGCACCCCTCTCTTGTACTCCTCTAATGCCCCACTCTTGCACACTGCTAACATTTTCATGCAACATACCATCACCAAAATTTTCACTCTCTTTTGCACTCTTCCCTTTCACACTATTATCCTGGCTAAACTTTCCTGAGCTGGCCGGGTTATTTGCGTATGCCACGGGGGTTTGTGCTGCTGGTCCCGCCCCCGATGACCGCTTTTTCGGTTCTGGCGATGTTACTTCCAGTTCCAGTGATGACACTTCCTTCAACGCCGATGATGTTCCCAGTGAGAACTGCTTCACACTGGGTGGGAGCTGTCCCTCCGGACGCACCCCCACCCCTCCTACAGCAGCCGACGTGCAGGGATTCCCCACAGCGTCAGTGCAACCTTTAGGAGCCACCTCACCCAACCGCCCGGGCTTTTCTACCAATCCAGACGCATGGACACTCCCCCCCCCTCACAGAGGAGTGCCCTGCTACGCCCAGATCGCTCGGGGGACCGCCCCCCGAGCAGACAGCAACATCACCAAGCTCCGGCACTAGGACACGCCCCCTGCCCACCTGGGGTGGTCCTGCAGCATCGGAGTCGCCCACCTTAAGCCTGTCCTGCCCTTCCCTACCGGCAGGACAGGCGGGTTCCTTGGCGTCTGCAGCCATCTTAGAAACCTTATCCACCATGTACCCCCCATGCTGGCCCTGCTTTACAGCAAAAGCGGTGTCGGGCAGACTGGGGGGCCCACCAGCCTGAACCACCTTTTCAGATGGCCCAGACTGCTGGAGAGAAGAATAAACAAGTCTGGTGACCTCTCCTTTTATTTCTCCTCTTCCTCTTGCCCTTCACCTCAGTATCTGGGCCTAAGTCATTTCCAAATGAGAAGTTCTCAAAATGGGTAGGTGACTCTTGGAGCACAATCGCCTTCAGCAATCCACCACCAATTAACCCATTGCTGCTGCCGCTGTCGTCACTGCTGTCATCTGACGTTACAGGCAGGGCTACCTGAGCAGGATTTATGTATGAACTCTGGGTTGTGTCCTCCTCCATTTCACTCTCCTCTGCACCACCATCTTGCTTCTCTTTAGCACCTTCCTCAGCACTGTCCTCTCTTTCTCCACCACCATCTTCCTCCACACTGTCCTCCTCAGCACTGTTCTCTCTTTCTCCTCCACCATCCACCTCCACACCATCCTCCTCTGCACTGCTTTCGCTGTGACTGACCTCCTCCTCTCTTTCTGGGTTCTGCTGGCCTCTGAACCGACTTTCATTTCAGAGTTTTTCTCTGAAGATACCAGCCCCTTCCATGATCTCCATCCTCACCTCTTTTTTCAGGGTGCGCACTTTAGCCGAATACACTGGCCTTGGATTTTTTGAGGTGTAATCAGCCTGGTAACGGGCAAATTTTAAGTCCTCTCCTAGCCCACGAAGAATTTTGCCAAGACGCTCATACTCCGCCATTTTTGCTTGGAGTCGGGACCCAAAAGTGGCCAAAGACTCCCTGGGACCCAATGCCCGCCATTGCTGGGGTTCAGAGGTACCTTGCCTCCCCATGTTTCTCCTTAACTCCTCACCTTCATGCAGGTCTTTACCTGCAGCCTTGCTTGTAGCCTTCCTTGCAGCCTTGCGGCTTCCAGATATGGACGGTGGAGTTGGTTCTGCATTTCTGCGGATCCTGGAGGATCTCCGTACCCCATCCTGGGAGTTGGCCGTTGCAATGTCACCTCCACCTCCCGCCGGCCTGGTACGGGAGATGGGGACGTTGGGGTTCATGCAGGGAAGCCCTTCCCCGAAGGCTGCCACAAACCTGGGGGGGGGGGGGGGGAGAGGGCTGGTGAAAATCCTGCTGCTCTCTGGTTCTCTGGTTCTCCTGGAGTTGACGATCACACAACCACACCCTGAACAGGAAGTAGTGCAACAGCTGGAGACACCCTATTTGGGAAGCACTGCTGTAGGGTAATTTGGTGGTGGATGCAAATCCCTAATTTAGGCCTCAAATGCACATGGTGCTCTTTCACTTTGGAGCCCTCTCATATTTCAAGGCAACAGTTTTGGGTTACAAATTTTTTTTCTCTTCTTTTACCCCTTAAGAAAAGGTAAATTTTTAGTTAGTGTAAACAGAGTGTACCATATACATTTGAGGCCTAAATTGGTGATTTGCACAGGGGTGGCTGGTAGTTACAGCAGTTCTGACATAAACATAAAAAACACCCATATGTGACCCCCATTTAGAAAACTACACCCCTCACGAAAAGTAACAAGGGGTATAGTGAGCCTTAACATCCCACAGGTGTTTGACAAATTTTAGTTAAAGTTGGAGGTGAAAATAAAAAAAAATTATATTTTTTTCCCTAAAATGCTATTGTTACCCCAATTTTATCATTTTCACAAGGGGTAATAGGAGAAAAAGCCCCGCAAAATTTGTAACCCCAATTCTTCTGAGTCAGAAAATACCCCACATGTGGATGTAAAGTGCTCTACGGGTGAACTACAGGGCTCAGAAGAGAAGGAGCACCATTGGGCTTTTGGAGAGAGAATCTGGCTGAAATTGAAGGCCATGTGCGTTTAGGCCTCCATGGTGCCAGAACAGTGAACCCCCCCACATGTGACCCCATTTTGGAAACTACACCCCTAATAAGACGTGCAGTGAGCATTTACATCTCACAGGTGTCTGATTTTTTTGAGCAGTGGTCTGCCAAAAGAAAAATGAAAATTTCATTTGCACAGCCCACTGTTCCAAAGATCTGTCAAATGCCAGTGGGGTTTAACCCCTTAAGGAACCAGCCCATTTTCACCTTAACGACCCAGTAATTTTTGCACATCTGACCACTGTCATTTTAAGCATTAATAACTCTGGGATACTTTTACTTTTCTTTCTGATTCTGAGATTGTTTTTTCGTAACATATTCTACTTCATGTTAGTGGTAAATTTTTGTTGAGGCTTGCATCATTTCTTGGTGAAAAATTCCAAAATTTGATGAAAAAATTGAAAATTTAGCATTTTTCTAACTTTGAAGCTCTCTGCTTGTAACAAAAACAGAGATTCCAAATAAATTATATATTGATTCACAGATACAATATGTCTACTTTATATTTTCATCATAAAGTTGACAGGTTTTAACTTTTAGAAGATATCAGAGGGCTTCAAAGTTCAGCAGCACTTTTCCAATTTTTCACAACATTTTCTAAATTGGAATTTTTCAGGGACCAGTTCAGTTTTGAAGTGGATTTGAAGGGCCTTCATATTAGAAATACCCCACAAATGACCCCATTATAATAACTGCACCCCTCAAAGTATCCAAAATGACATTTGGGTAAGTGTGTTAACCCTTTAGGTGTTTCACAGGAATAGCAGCAAAGTGAAGGAGGAAATTCAAAATCTCCATTTTTTACACTCGCATGTTCTTGTAGACCCAGTTTTTGAATTTTTACAAGGGGTAATAGGAGAAAAAGCCCCCAAAAATTTGTAACCCAATTTCTCTAGAGTAAGGAAATACCTCATATGTGTATGTAAAGTGTTCGGCTGGTGCAGTAGAGGGCTCAGAAGGGAAGGAGCAACAATGGGATTTTGGAGAGTGAATTTTTGCTGAAATGGTTTTTGGGGGGCATGTCACATTTTGGAAGCCCCTATGGTGCCAGAAGAGCAGAAAACCCCCACATGGCATACCATTTTGGAAACTACACCCCTCAAGGCACTTACCAAGGGGTCCAGTGAGCCTTAACACCCCACAGGTCTTTTACGACTTTTCGTTAAATTTGGATGTGTAAATGAAAAAAAAAAAAAAGTTTCACTTCCAGGCAGTGGAAGAGAGGTGGTTGTGGTTGTGATAAATATAAAGCAAATACACTATGTTGAGCTAGCGACTGTTTGTCTGTATACAAGAGTGTGAAGCATACAAGTGAGTGAGTATAAAAGTGAGGGGACTTAAAATTAAGGGACTTTAAATTCAGGAAGTTTAAATTGAAATATTTGATTTTTTTTTCTTTTCTGTAAATTTTTGCAATCCCCAAATCTAGTATGACCTCCATGTTGGAAAAGGCAGTCCAGTGTGCATCTTGCGCAATGTATGCAATCCTTGAACAACAGTTTGGGGGTGCATATTGTTGTGCGAGATGTGTGCGAGTTGCTCATTTAGAAGCCCAGATCCTGGATCTAGAGGAGCAACTGGCAACACTGAGATGCATTGACAACCCGCAGAGTAGTCTCCTGCTTACTGAGCAGGTACTCTCTGGGGTCGAGGTGGGGATGGATAGTGGGACGGAGGGGCAGGACAGTCAGGCAGTTAGCTGGGTTACAGTTAGAAAACGGGGTAGAGGGAAAAGTGTCAGGGAGGCTAGTCCTGAACTGGCACACCCCAACAAGTTTGCCCAGTTGGCAGATGAGGGGGATGTCATTTCAGAGCTAGCGGTACTGCAGCAGGACTCTGCCTCTGACTGCCAGGGGGGTGTCTGCTCCAGTAAGGAGGGAGGGAGGAGAGCAGGGCAGGCCAGACTGGTACTGGTAGTGGGGGACTCAATTATTAGGGGGACAGACAGGGCGATCTGTCATAAAGACCGGGATAGCCGAACAGTGTGTTGTCTTCCTGGCGCTCGAGTTCGGCACATCGCGGATCGGGTTGACAGGTTGCTGGGTGGGGCTGGAGAAGACCCAGCAGTCATGGTACATATTGGCACCAATGACAAAGTAAGAGGTAGATGGAGTGTCCTTAAAAATGATTTCAGGGACTTAGGCTGCAAGCTTAAGGCAAGGACCTCCAAGGTTGTATTTTCTGAAATATTACCTGTACCACGAGCCACACCAGAGAGGCTGCGGGAGATAAGGGAGGTAAACAAGTGGCTCAGAAGCTGGTGTAGGAAGGAGGGGTTTGGGTTCATGGAGAACTGGGCAGACTTTGACTTTTAAGGAAACAGGTTTCTGACTATAGCTAAAGACCATTATCTGTCCCAAATGGTGCAGTTCCTGACCAGAGGGGGCGCCCTACTAGACTTAATATTTACCAACGTACTGAAACTGACAGAGTAATTAATGTGCAAGTAGATGGACACCGAGGAAATAGTGATCATAATGTAATACATTATAACTTGTTCTTCAATAAGGGAATCTCTCGAGGGGCCACAAAAACAATGAACTTTCGAAAAGCAAAGTTCGATTAACTCAGAGAAGCCCATAACAATATAAAATGGGATATTGTCCTCAAAAAGAACAATACTGACACTAAATGGGAGACTTTTAAAAATATCTTAAATTTTCACTGTAAGATGTATATACTTTATAGGAATAAAAGGGTCAGAAATAAAAGAAAACCAATATGGATGAATAAAAATGTTAAGGGGGCAATAAATGACAAAAATAAAGCATTTCAGTTACTAAAACAGGACAGCAGTGAAGAAGCATTAAAAAGCTATAGAGAAAAATGTGAAATATGTAAAAAACAGATAAAAGCCGCAAAAATAGAGACAGAAAGACTCATTGCCAAAGAGAGTATAACTAACTCCAAAATGTTCTTTAATTATATAAATAGCAAAAAGGTCAAAAATGAAAGTGTTGGCCCTTTAAAAAATGATGAGGAAGAAATTATAAACGGGGATCAGGAAAAAGCAAATATACTAAACAAATTCTTCTCCACTGTATTCACTGAGGAAAATGAAATGCCAGGTGAAATACAGTGTGATAAGGTAAACTCCCCAGTACAGGTCACCTGTCTAACCCAGGAAGAAGTACAGTGCCACCAACAAAAAATCAAAATAGACAAATCACCAGGTCCAGATGGCATTCACCCCCATGTTCTAAAGGAATTAAGTAATGTAATAGACAGACGCGGAGGTGTTGAGGGGCATGTGTGGAACTCCGCTACTCCTTGCTGGGATTTGGATAGACTGGCCCAGACCCTTTCTTGTGGATGGAGAGTGGAGCTGAGTAAAACGATCAGATGCTACATGTGATGAATATCTAACAGTGCAGAAGCCGGTGAAACCATTGATTAATACCCCAGCAATATTCTGAACAGCAGCAGCCCCTTGCACTGGCCCCATGTGGAATGGACAATATTGGATGCCTGACTCTCTGCCTGGTCACTCCTCCTAGCGATTTGGAGAAACCGGGACTCATGGACTAAATTGAACAACTTGGTCTTAGCAGAATTCCTCTCTCATGAAATTGGACCCCTCCCTGGACCCAATAAGATCAGTGACTCTGGGGGGTGATTGTACTGTCTACCAGGGGGAGCGTGAATACGCTAATGATTCCGTAGTTGCATATTAGTATGCTATATTTGGTGGTGGATATTTCTGGATCAGGGTGTGATACCCTAGGTTTTAAGCGCTCCCCAGAGCCATATGGGACTGTGAATTCTTACTTTTGTATGCTGTAAATAACGGGATTTAAATTCTCGAGTGGGAGGGGCCTATGGTGTATAAAGTTGTTAAGTTTCTCCATGATATCCCCGTAGTGATACATACACCCCACAAATATACAGTGAAGAGAAATAGTGGATGAAATGGCCCCTAAGGTGAACCCCAGAAGATCAGGGGGTAGCTCGCCACAAAAAGATAAGGGGGCTATGGGTAAATTGGATAAAATATGGAAGTCTCCAGCTGTGGGTATAAAAACTAGAACCCAGAAGGATCTCTCCCCTAGTAAAACAGGCTCTAGGTACTCGGTCTTGGCGGTGGAAGAAACTGAGGAAGGGCAGTCTGTGCCCCCTATGGGAACACAGATGTTGGGAAAGGGAAAGGAGGGAGGGATGGCACGGGATGATCAAAAGAGGGGTTTTTTTTCTCTCTTCTTCTTCTCTCTTTTCTTTTTTCTCTTAGGCAAATATATCTATGCTTAAATTGTTAGCCTGGAACGTACGAGGTATGTCGGATAGAATTAAAAAGTGTGCAATCTTCGATTATATTCGGAGGTGCCTTCCTGCGATCATATGTTTAGTTGAGTTCCATAGGTCAAGAGATGAGCAGATACTTCCAAGGAAGTGGGCCAAAGAAGAATACCACTCCAGACTCTCTTCCTACTCCATGGGGGTATCAGTATATGTTCACAGGAGGGTACCATTCGAGACTAAGAATGCAAAGGTAGATAAGTATGGTCGATATGTATTTCTTTATGGAATATGGGAAGATAGGGCAGTCATCTTGGCTTTTGTTTATATTCCTCCATCTTTTAGAGTGGATGTTCTGAGGGACCTCGTGAGCTATAGCGAAAGTAAGACACATTCGGCATTATGGATAGTTGGAGATTTGAACAATGTAATGGACCCTAGTATGGACAGATACAAATTAGGTAGGAATGTAGGGGGGAACGAAACAGCATTGGCGAGATACTGTGGAGAGATGAATTGGGTTGATGGGTGGCGGAAACTAAACCCAGGAGTAAGACAGTACTCATTTTTTAGTACCTCATATAACACCGCTTCCCGAATTGACTTATGACTGTGTGATAAGAATGCAATGACCTGGACCAGCAGGGTGCAGTATAAAGCTGAAACCCTATCGGACCATTGCCCAGTGGTGGTGGAAATTGGAGGTAAGGTAATGGGTGGGAAAAGGTTGGGCTTTCGGCTCAACCCCCACTGGATTGAATTAGTGGGCGACCAGGACTGGTTTAGACAGGAAATAGAGGCATTCTGGGAGATTAATCATAAGTCCGCAAACCCTCAGGTGGTATGGGATACTATGAAGGCATACTTGAGGGGCCTATATATAGGGCGAATCAATTAAAAAAAAAAAAGGGAATTCTCACAGGAAGAATCAGTACTGAATAGTAAAGTGGCAACATTAGAAACAGGGACAGAAGAGGATAGTGGGGGGGGGGGACAGCTGTTAGAACTGAAGGCAGCTCAAGAGAAATATAAAGAATATCTACTTAAAAAGGCACAAAATAAACTAATCTTCAGTGGGCAATTTAATTTCTTTGAGAAAGGGAAACCAAATAAGACATTGTCAAGATTACTTAAAAATCAAGGCGACGAATGTGGTATTATGGCTCTGAGGAGGGAGGATGGCAGCATAACCACAGATAGAGAAGAAATAGCCCAAATGGTTGGCTCTTTTTTCTCCAATCTCTATATGGGCAGCGATATTAATAGGGCGGAGGTAGAGGAATTCCTGAGGGGAATTAATATTCCAAGTTTGACAGAGGATGTCAGGGACTCCCTGGATGACCCAATCTCCCTCCAGGAATTGGAGGAGGCATTGGCATCAATCCAAGGGAATACATCCCCTGGGTCTGACGGCATTCCTTTCCAGATATATAGGATATACTCAACTCTGCTACTTCCAAAACTGCTGGGTATCATTAATGAATCCTGGAGGGGGGGGGGGGGTTCTCCCTAAATCTATGTGTGAGGCTAATATTAGACTCATTAGGAAAAAAGATAAGGATCCCTTGGATTTGGGCTCATATCTCCTTGCTTAATACAGATATAAAGATAATAGCGAAAGCACTGGCAAGGAGATTGGATAAAGTAGTGGAGGTAGTGGTGGGCGGTGACCAGGGAGGGTTTAGGTCAGGAAGAACGGTTCATGACAATATCCACCAGGTGTATGAAGCAATCCAGAGTGGATCCCGGGGCCCCCGCTCCATTCTGTCATTGGATGCTACTAAAGCTTTTGACAGGGTGGAGTGGGGATACCTCTGGGAAGTTTTGAAGAGGGTTGGGGTGGGCCCGAGGTTTTTGAGTTATATTCAGCTACTATACACTAACCCCGAGGCGGGTGTAGTGGTGGATGGAACTCCCTCCTACCCATTCAAACTAAGTAGAGGAACAAGGCAGGGCTGCCCCCTCTCACCCTTTTTATTTTTAATTTATATTGAACCCTTAGCGGCTTGGATAAGAGATAATGATGTTTATGAGGGATTTGGAGTAAATGGAGAGAAGAGTAAGATCTTGTTATTTGTAGATGATATCCTCCTTTTTGTAACTAACCCACAAGAAAAAATACATCGTATCATTAAGATGTTCGAGGCATTTGCCCCTCTATCTGGGTTGGACATAAATTGGAGTAAATCTACTATGCTCCCCCTGGATGAAGATATGGGGGAGACGGTGGGAAGACTATCCGTGTTCAAAAAAAATGAATGTTTCCATTATCTGGGAGTAAAAATAGCAGCCACGAATGATAGGTTTGTGATTAACAATATACGGCCCCTTTTGAATAGTTTAGCAAAGAGAGTAGAAGTATGGATTAAAATGCCCTTCTCTATGTCAGAAAGGATGGCGATAATAAAAATGGTGGTCCTCCCACAGATCCTTTTTTTTCTTGCTGCCTCGCCAGTGTGGATCGGCAAATGCTGGTTCCGGAAGATAGAAGTGATACTGGGTAGATTGTTATGGGGAAGAAAAAGGGTTCGTCTGAAGTACAGATATTTTATGGCCCCTGGAGATAGGGGGGGATTGGATATGCCCAATTTTTTTGTTTATTACATGGCCGCGCAGTTGGTACGAATCGTGAATTAGAGAAATTTTAGATATCTGGAGAAGACTGTAGTAGATAAGGAGAAAGTGAACATATATGAGGTGTTGGAATGAGATGATTATGAGGAGAGTGGGTCAAATAACACAATGTTATTGTATAAATATAGGAAAGTATGGGAAAGATTAAAGGGAGAATTACATGTAGGAAATAGTTTTGGGTTCACACCCCTATGGGGTAACAATAAATTTAAAGAATTGGTGAAGTGTGAGTCAACTTTTTGGGATAGTAAGGGTATAAAACGACTGGAACAATTATTTGATAAAGGACAACTCTTTTCATTTGAGCACATAAAAAGGGGGTATGATATTAGTGATAACGATTGGCTGTACTATTGGCAAGTTAGTCATGCATTCCATAACACGATAGATAAGGAGATATATGTAGCACAGAAACACAATTTCATAGAAGCACTAACTCAAATAGAGCACTTAAAAAAAAAAAAAGGAATATCAATTTTGTATAAGAAATTAAATAAGATTATTGGAGTAAGGGGGATCGACAGAATTAAAGACAAATGGTCCGGAATAGTGGGTACTGTGTCTGAGGAAGATTGGGACATTATGGCCCAAAATATAAGCAAGGTTTCTCGTAATATGGAACATAAAATTACACAATTTAAGATATTACACAAGACCCACTATTCCGCGCTTCATTTACATAGGATAGGGGTGAGAATCACTTCACAGTGTGTTAAATGTGGTTTGGAAGAGGCGGACTATTTACATAGTTTTTGGTCGTGTGAGAAGATATCTGTTTTCTGGGAATCTGTAATAAAAGAGGTAGAAAGTAAAATCCCTGTGAAGGTACCTCGTACGATAGAGTTTATACTGCTGGGAGCTATTGGTAAGATGGGCAAATTTGATTAGACATACTCTTGGATGTAAACAAGTATGGATTTGGCTTCTATGGCTTTTGCTTTTCTTCCGATTGGTGATGTTGTTTTATCGGATTTGTACAATGTATTTTTGTAATTGTTTAATATTAAAATAAAAAAAAAGTAATGTAATAGACAGACCCCAATTTTTAATATTCAGGGACTCTATAGTGACAGGGACTGTTCCCCAGGACTGGCGCATGGCAAATGTGGTGCCAATATTTAAGAAGGGGTCAAAAGGTGACCCCGGGAATTATAGACCTGTTAGTTTAACCTCGGTAAATTGTTTGAGGGTTTCCTAAGAGATGCTATTTTGGAATATCTTGATAAAAATAAATGTATGACCCTGTATCAGCATGGCTTTATGAGGGATTGATCCTGTCAAACTAACCTGATCAGCTTTTATGAGGAGGTGAGCACAAGACTGGACCAGGGGCAATCGCTGGATGTCGTATATCTGGATTTTTCCAAAGCATTTGATACGGTTCCACATAAAAGGTTGGTGCATAAAATGAGAAGGTTTGGGCTGGGGGAGAATGTGCGCAAGTGGGTAAGTAACTGGCTCAATGATAGGAAACAGAGGGTGTTTATTAACCCCTTAAGGACCGGGGTTTTTTCCGTTTTTGCATTTTCGTTTTTTGCTCCTTGCCTTTAAAAAATCATAACTCTTTCAATTTTGCACCTAAAAATCCATATGATGGCTTATTTTTTGCACCACCAATTCTACTTTGTAATGACGTCAGTCATTGTGCCCAAAAATCTACGGTGAAACGGGAAAAAAAATCATTGTGAGACAAAATTGAAAAAAAAAACGCCATTTTGTAACTTTTGGGGGCTTCCGTTTCTACGTAGTACATTTTTCGGTAAAAATGACACCTTACCTTTATTCTGTAGGTCCATATGATTAAAATGATACCCTACTTATACAGGTTTGAATTTGTCGCACTTCTGGAAAAAATCATAACTTCATGCAGAAAAATTTATACGTTTAAAATTGTCATCTTCTGACCCCTATAACTTTTTTATTTTTCCGTGTATGGGACGGTATGAGGGCTAATTTTTTGCGCCGTGATCTGAAGTTTTTAACGGTACTATTTTTGCATTGATAGGACTTATTGATCGCTTTTTATTCATTCTTTCATGATATAAAAAGTGACCAAAAATGCACTATTTTGGACTTTGGAATTTTTTTGCGCGCACGCCATTGACCGTGCGGTTTAATTAACGATATATTTTTATAATTCGGACATTTCCGCACGCGGCGATACCATTTATGTTTATTTTTATTTTTATTTACACTGTGTTTTTTCTTTTATGGGAAAAGGGGGGTGATTCAAACTTTTAATAGGGAAGGGGTTAAATGATGTTTATTCACTTTTTTTTGCACTTTTTTTTTGCAGTGTTATAGGTCCCATAGGGACCTATAACACTGCACACACTGATCTTTTACATTGATCACTGGTTTCTCATAAGAAACCAGTGATCGATGATTCTGCCGCATGACTGCTCATGCCTGGATCTCAGGCACTGAGCTGTCATTCGGCGATCGGACAGCGAGGAGGCAGGAAGGGGCCCCGCGTTATAGATCGGGAGTGGACACATGACGTTCCAGTACGTCATGTGTCCTTAAGGGGTTAATGGTACTTATTCTGATTGGGTGACTGTTACTAGTGGGGTACCACAGGGGTCCGTCTTGGGTCCTGTCCTATTTAATATATTCATGAATGACCTTGCAGAGGGGTTGAATAGTAAAGTAGCAATCTTTGCAGATGACACCAAACTCTGTAAAGTGGTAAACACTATAGAGGACAGTGCACTGTTACAAATGGATCTGGATAGGTTGGAGGTTTGGGCTGGGAAGTGGCAGATGAGGTTCAACACTGATAAATGTAAGGTAATGCAAAAATCCGAGCTGGGATTATGTATTAAATGGAAGAACACTTAGGACGACTGACATGGAAAAGGACTTAGGAGCCTTAGGTAACAGTAAACTTAGCTGTAGTGACCAGTGTCGGGCAGCTGCTGCCAAGGCTAATAAAATCATGGGGTACATCAATAGGGGCATAGATGCCGACGACAAGGAAATAATGCTACCGCTGTACAAATCACTAGTCAGTCCTCACATAGAGTACTGTGTACAGTACTGGGCACCAGTGTACAAGAAAGATATAGTGGAGCTGGAGAGGGTTCAAATCCCACTAAGGACAACAATAAATAAAGACTTATTATTATTATTGTTATAATAACGTCAGCAGAGAGCACTGTGCTCGTGATGTCATCAGAGAGCATTCCAAAAAGAAAATAATTTCCTCTGTAGTATTCAGCAGCTAATAAGTACAGGAAAGATTACGATTTTTTAATAGAAGTAATTTACAAATCTGTTTAACTTTCCGGAGCCAGTTGATTTAAAAGAAAAAAAAGGTTTTCACCGGAGTACCCCTTTAACCCCTTCATGACCCAGCCCATTTTCACCTTCAGGTCCTGGGCATTTTTTGAAAATCTGACCACTGTCACTTTAAACATTAATAACTCTGGAATGCTTTTACTTATCATTCTGATTCCGAGAACTGCTGTAACAATCAGCCACCCCTGTGCAAATCGCCTCAAATGTACATGGTGCACTCTCCCTTCTGAGCCTTGTTGTGCGCCCCCAGAGCACTTTGCGCCCACATATGGGGTATCTCCATACTCGGGAGAAATTGCATTACAAATTTAGAGGATCTTTTTTCCCCTTTTACCTTAAAATTATTTTTTTACACTAACATGCTGGTGTAGACCCCAACTTCACCTTTTCATAAGGGGTTAAAGAAGAAAAAGCCCCCCAAAATTTGTAAGGCAATTTCTCCCGAGTACGGCAATACCCCATATGTGTCCCAAAACTGTTGCCCTGAAATACGACAGGGCTCCAAAGTGAGAGAGCGCCATGCGCATTTGAGGCCTGAATTAGGGATTTGCATAGGGGTGGACATAGGGGTATTCTATGCCAATGATTCCCAAACAGGGTGCCTCCAGCTGTTGCAAAACTCCCAGCATGCCTGGACAGTCAATGGCTGTCCGGCAATACTGGGAGTTATTATTTTGCAACAGCTGGAGGCTCCGTTTTGGAAACAGTAGCGTACCAGACGTTTTTCATTTTTTTGGGGGAGGGGGGCTGTGTAGGGATAATGTGTATATGTAGTGTTTTTTACTTTTTATTTTAGGTTAGTGTTAGTGTAGTGTAGTGTTTTTAGGGTACAGTCACATGGGCAGAGGTTCACAGCAAGTTTGCCGCTGGGAGTTTGAGCTGCAGCGCAAATTTTGCGCCATCTCAAACTTGCAGCACTCACTGTAAACCTCCGTCCATGTGAGTGTACCCTGTACATTCACATTGGGGGGAGGGGGCAAACATCCAGCTGTTGCAAACTCCGAGCATGCCCTTTGGCTGTCCGTGCATGCTGGGAGTTGTAGTTTTGCAACAGCTGGAGGCACACTGGTTTGGAAACACTAAGTTAAGTAATAAACTTTCAAGTGTTTTGCAACCAAACTTAGCGTTTCCAAACCAGTGTGCCTCCAGCTGTTGCAAAACTACAACTCCCAGCATGCATGGTCTGTCAGTGCATGCTGGGAGTTATAGTTTTGCAACAATTGAAACAGCTGGAGGCACTGAGGTAGGAAACGGACAATGTTTCCCAACTAGTGTGCCTCCAGTTGTTGCAAAACTACAACTCCCAGCATGCCCAGACTGCCCAAGCATGCTGGAAGTTGTAGTTCGGCAATATCTGAAGGATCAGATGTTGCCGAACTACAACTTCCAGCATGCTTGGGCAGTCTGGGCATGCTGGGAGTTGTAGTTTTGCAATATCTGGAGGTCCACAGTTTGGAGACCACTGTATAATGGTCTCCAATCTATGCTCTTCCAGATGTTAGAGAACTACAACTCCCAGCATGCCTGGACAGACTGAGCATGCTGGGAGTTGTAGTTTTGCAACATCTGGAACAGCACAGATTGGAGACCATTATACAGTGGTCTCCAAACTGTGGACCTCCAGATGTTACAAAACTACAACTCCCAGCATGCCCAGAAAGCCAAAGGCTGTCTGGGCATGCTGGGAGTTGCCGTTTTGAAACTCCCAGAGGCAGCAGTGAGATCGCTTTACGGCGATCTCACTGCTGCCAATGAAGATGCCGCACTGCTGCCGGAAACTCACCTCCGGGACGCAGCGCCGCCGGGACCGCCTGGAGGACGTCGCTCGCAACGGGACCACTCGGGACACCGCATGGTCGGGTAAGTGATGCCGGGGGATGGGTAAGGGACACTTAGCAGAGCGGTGTGTGTCCCGATCCCCGTGATCGGGACTTACACACCGCGCTGCTAAATATTCTGATAGCGAAACGCTGCTATTAGCTAGTCAGAGTTGACCAGCTGATAGCAGCGATCGCTGGGGGGGGGGGGGGGGGGGATGAAACCCCCCGTGGTCGCATGGTAAGATGGCTGGCTATCAGTGATAGCCACCATCTTACCGGGCGCTGCGGGATGCCGCGAGTAGCGGCAAAAATGTTCATGACGTACCTGTATGTCATGGGTCGGGAACACCTTGCCACCCATGACGTACAGGTATGTCATAGGTCGGGAAGGGGTTAATGGTATAGAGAACTGTGTCTAGTGCATTAACTCTGATTTTTTGCCCATTGAAACCAGTAGGCCCATTGTGGTCTATGGGGAAAGCTGCTGAGTTGCCCATAGCAACCAATCAGATCGCTTCTTTCATTTTTGAAAAAGTCTCTGAAAAATGAAGGAAGTAATCTGATTGGTTGCTATGGGCAACTGAGAAACTTTTCCAGGAAAATCTGCTGAGTTGCCCATAGCAACCAATCAGATCGCTTCTTTCATTTTGCAAAGGCATTGTGAAAAATGAAAGAAGCAATCTGATTGGTTGCTATGGGCAACTGCACAACTCTTCCTCTACACTGGTCTTGATGAATCTCCCCCATAGAGGGAGATTTATCAAAACCTGCCCAGAGGAAAAGTTTCTGAGTTGCCCATAGCAACCAATCAGATCGCTTCTTTCATTTTTGAAAAAGCCTCTGAAAAATGAAGGATATTTTTGAGATTTTGGAAGCTGGGATACTCACTACACCCATGCATATCTAGATAATTAAGTATGGGGGGAACTTACATTTATTTTTTAAATCACATGGAGTTTTGACTTTACTTCATTATGGTCGAATAAAGCACTTAAAGAGTTCCTTAAAATTAAAGATTCACTCTTTTGGATGAAAAGGGGCTTATTTATGTAAATCAATTATACGCTTTAGGTCAAATAAAGTCGTTTGAAGAGATAGCCCATAAGTGTGTGGGGGGAAGACAATCACAAACATTGTTTTTTACAAATAAGTAACACAGATCATAAAGCAATAAAAGGAGAGATTGGAGATTTCAGGGATTCTATATATAAGAAAAGTTTAATTAGACTATTTCCTTATGCAAAGTTGCTGTCTGGGCATGCTGGGAGTTGTGGTTCTGCAGCGGTTGGGGGTTCACAGCTTGAAGACCACTGCTATAGAGGGTGCAAATGTATCTGAGCCCTGGAACTCAAATAATGTGAAATATGAGATGATCAAAATGGAGCCCCTGCACTAATTACTTGGGTTCTGAGGTCTGTAAGGTCCATAGTAAAAACATCAGGTTCTGTCTATAGCAGATACTAAATCATGGCAGCTCAAAGAAACAAGCAGTCATTCTGACATGTCACATGTGATGTCATAGACAGCTGGAGGCCTGACATCCCACTGACAGCCGCCCGAGCCTTCAGTCTGTTCCAGTGCGATTAGTGAGAATAGTGAGATTAGCGTCTTCTTTTTCTACTTGTCTGAAATGGAGCTAAAAGGACTGGGGTTCGTCCCCCTCCTGTTGGCGTTTTGGTGTGCGGCCTGGCTTGCCACCAGCTACATCATGACGGTCGTCCTCGGCCATGCAGCCTCGCCACTGATGAGCATCAGGTAAGATAAACAAGCAAATGATTCTTATTTCATGGGTTGGGAGTGAGGAAATATCCATAATAACATTGGTTTCTTTTCCTTCACAGTGACGTGGGAAATGTCTTTCCCGAAAGCATATTATTCAGAATTGGATTTATAGGGACGTCCATTGGCACTTTGGTACTAACCTTTCTTATTTATAAGTATATGGTTATGCATACTGAAGAGTTCAGGGGTCATCAGGTCCTGATCCAGAGGATCCTGCTGGCCATTGTGTGGGCCTCCTGTTTTTCCACAGCTGTTATGCATGTATTGTCCCCCGAAGAATATCCCAGGATACACTTTGTCAGCACGATAATTTCCATTACATGTGAAGCCTTATACTACCTTGGGCAGTCCATCCAGATGTATAAATTACCAGGAGCAAAAAAAGTCATCCACCATAGTAGATGCACCTGCTGTGGCCTGACTTTTGTCTGTGTAGTTTTCTATTTTGGATATGAAACATTAAAGGAATTATTCCATAATGATGAAGACTGGGACGAGATCCGTGAAATCCCCATCATAATCATCGAGTGGGTGATGCTTCTACTGATCCTGATAAACATCGTGACCTATTATTCCACCATGCAGAGGTTATTGTTGACCGTCTCCAGAAACAGCTGCACACTCTCTCTTAGAGTAAAAATTGATGACTTCGGGGTGTAGACCACCACGGGGGCCATCAAGTGGACTTCTGGGAGAGATACTGCACAGGACACGGAAAACATCTAAAGAAGAATAACTGGGGGACTACATATGGTGCCAGTAATCATGACACAATAATATGAGCTGGTGATATTACCTATACAAAAAAAAAAAAAAAAAAAATTATAAAAAAATATTGGTGTGTGAAGTGTAATACCTAGTTAGAAAAACAGAATCAAATTCATCATTATAACCCCCCTCTGCATTACCCTGTTTATTATTTTTCAAGCAAGCACTTTGTTCTAATTCGTCCACTCTCTGGCGTGCTCCTTGTATAAGGGGTTTGGGATACCCTTTTTGTTTAAAACGATCCTCCAGGTTCTCTAGTTGTTGTAGGTATTTTTGTGTGGAAGAACAATTCCTTCGGATTCTTTTCATTTGACCGAATGGAATGTTCTTCTTCCATTATTTAAGATGGCAACTGTTAAAGTCGAGGTATCTGTTTGCATTCACCTCCTTAAAATAGTTGGCAGTATGCGAACAGCCATCCTGAATATAGATATTTAAATCCAGGAACTCACATTTTTTGGGGGACTGATGCAGCGCTGCCTTTGGCAATTTCTGGCTCTGCTATAGCGCTTTTTTTGAGGGGGCGTGTCGGCTGCCCCTTCATCTGGCGGTCAACCTGCGCCACCGGGACGCAGCGCCGCCGGGACCGCCTGGAGGACGTCGCTCGCAACGGGACCACTCGGGACACCGCATGGTCGGGTAAGTGATGCCGGGGGATGGGTAAGGGACACTTAGCAGAGCGGTGTGTGTCCCGATCCCCGTGATCGGGACTTACACACCGCGCTGCTAAATATTCTGATAGCGAAACGCTGCTATTAGCTAGTCAGAGTTGACCAGCTGATAGCAGCGATCGCTGGGGGGGGGGGGGGGGATGAAACCCCCCGTGGTCGCATGGTAAGATGGCTGGCTATCAGTGATAGCCACCATCTTACCGGGCGCTGCGGGATGCCGCGAGTAGCGGCAAAAATGTTCATGACGTACCTGTATGTCATGGGTCGGGAACACCTTGCCACCCATGACGTACAGGTATGTCATAGGTCGGGAAGGGGTTAATGGTATAGAGAACTGTGTCTAGTGCATTAACTCTGATTTTTTGCCCATTGAAACCAGTAGGCCCATTGTGGTCTATGGGGAAAGCTGCTGAGTTGCCCATAGCAACCAATCAGATCGCTTCTTTCATTTTTGAAAAAGTCTCTGAAAAATGAAGGAAGTAATCTGATTGGTTGCTATGGGCAACTCAGAAACTTTTCCAGGAAAATATGCTGAGTTGCCCATAGCAACCAATCAGATCGCTTCTTTCATTTTGCAAAGGCATTGTGAAAAATGAAAGAAGCAATCTGGTTGCTATGGGCAACTGCACAACTCTTCCTCTACACTGGTCTTAATGAATCTCCCCCATAGAGGGAGATTTATCAAAACCTGCCCAGAGGAAAAGTTTCTGAGTTGCCCATAGCAACCAATCAGATCGCTTCTTTCATTTTTGAAAAAGCCTCTGAAAAATGAAGGATATTTTTGAGATTTTGGAAGCTGGGATACTCACTACACCCATGCATATCTAGATAATTAAGTATGGGGGGAACTTAAATTTATTTTTTAAATCACATGGAGTTTTGACTTTACTTCATTATGGTCGAATAAAGCACTTAAAGAGTTCCTTAAAATTAAAGATTCACTCTTTTGGATGAAAAGGGGCTTATTTATGTAAATCAATTATACGCTTTAGGTCAAATAAAGTCGTTTGAAGAGATAGCCCATAAGTGTGTGGGGGGAAGACAATCACAAACATTGTTTTTTACAAATAAGTAACACAGATCATAAAGCAATAAAAGGAGAGATTGGAGATTTCAGGGATTCTATATATAAGAAAAGTTTAATTAGACTATTTCCTTATGCAAAGTTGCTGTCTGGGCATGCTGGGAGTTGTGGTTCTGCAGCGGTTGGGGGTTCACAGCTTGAAGACCACTGCTATAGAGGGTGCAAATGTATCTGAGCCCTGGAACTCAAATAATGTGAAATATGAGATGATCAAAATGGAGCCCCTGCACTAATTACTTGGGTTCTGAGGTCTGTAAGGTCCATAGTAAAAACATCAGGTTCTGTCTATAGCAGATACTAAATCATGGCAGCTCAAAGAAACAAGCAGTCATTCTGACATGTCACATGTGATGTCATAGACAGCTGGAGGCCTGACATCCCACTGACAGCCGCCCGAGCCTTCAGTCTGTTCCAGTGCGATTAGTGAGAATAGTGAGATTAGCGTCTTCTTTTTCTACTTGTCTGAAATGGAGCTAAAAGGACTGGGGTTCGTCCCCCTCCTGTTGGCGTTTTGGTGTGCGGCCTGGCTTGCCACCAGCTACATCATGACGGTCGTCCTCGGCCATGCAGCCTCGCCACTGATGAGCATCAGGTAAGATAAACAAGCAAATGATTCTTATTTCATGGGTTGGGAGTGAGGAAATATCCATAATAACATTGGTTTCTTTTCCTTCACAGTGACGTGGGAAATGTCTTTCCCGAAAGCATATTATTCAGAATTGGATTTATAGGGACGTCCATTGGCACTTTGGTACTAACCTTTCTTATTTATAAGTATATGGTTATGCATACTGAAGAGTTCAGGGGTCATCAGGTCCTGATCCAGAGGATCCTGCTGGCCATTGTGTGGGCCTCCTGTTTTTCCACAGCTGTTATGCATGTATTGTCCCCCGAAGAATATCCCAGGATACACTTTGTCAGCACGATAATTTCCATTACATGTGAAGCCTTATACTACCTTGGGCAGTCCATCCAGATGTATAAATTACCAGGAGCAAAAAAAGTCATCCACCATAGTAGATGCACCTGCTGTGGCCTGACTTTTGTCTGTGTAGTTTTCTATTTTGGATATGAAACATTAAAGGAATTATTCCATAATGATGAAGACTGGGACGAGATCCGTGAAATCCCCATCATAATCATCGAGTGGGTGATGCTTCTACTGATCCTGATAAACATCGTGACCTATTATTCCACCATGCAGAGGTTATTGTTGACCGTCTCCAGAAACAGCTGCACACTCTCTCTTAGAGTAAAAATTGATGACTTCGGGGTGTAGACCACCACGGGGGCCATCAAGTGGACTTCTGGGAGAGATACTGCACAGGACACGGAAAACATCTAAAGAAGAATAACTGGGGGACTACATATGGTGCCAGTAATCATGACACAATAATATGAGCTGGTGATATTACCTATACAAAAAAAAATAAAAAAAAATTATAAAAAAATATTGGTGTGTGAAGTGTAATACCTAGTTAGAAAAACAGAATCAAATTCATCATTATAACCCCCCTCTGCATTACCCTGTTTATTATTTTTCAAGCAAGCACTTTGTTCTAATTCGTCCACTCTCTGGCGTGCTCCTTGTATAAGGGGTTTGGGATACCCTTTTTGTTTAAAACGATCCTCCAGGTTCTCTAGTTGTTGTAGGTATTTTTGTGTGGAAGAACAATTCCTTCGGATTCTTTTCATTTGACCGAATGGAATGTTCTTCTTCCATTATTTAAGATGGCAACTGTTAAAGTCGAGGTATCTGTTTGCATTCACCTCCTTAAAATAGTTGGCAGTATGCGAACAGCCATCCTGAATATAGATATTTAAATCCAGGAACTCACATTTTTTGGGGGACTGATGCAGCGCTGCCTTTGGATATCTCTGGCTCTGCCATAGCGCTTTTTTTGAGGGGGCGTGTCGGCTGCCCCTTCATCTGGCGGTCAACCTGCGCCGCCGGGACGCAGCGCCGCCGGGACCGCCTGGAGGACGTCGCTCGCAACGGGACCACTCGGGACACCGCATGGTCGGGTAAGTGATGCCGGGGGATGGGTAAGGGACACTTAGCAGAGCGGTGTGTGTCCCGATCCCCGTGATCGGGACTTACACACCGCGCTGCTAAATATTCTGATAGCGAAACGCTGCTATTAGCTAGTCAGAGTTGACCAGCTGATAGCAGCGATCGCTGGGGGGGGGGGGTGGGGGATGAAACCCCCCGTGGTCGCATGGTAAGATGGCTGGCTATCAGTGATAGCCACCATCTTACCGGGCGCTGCGGGATGCCGGGAGTAGCGGCAAAAATGTTCATGACGTACCTGTATGTCATGGGTCGGGAACACCTTGCCACCCATGACGTACAGGTATGTCATAGGTCGGGAAGGGGTTAATGGTATAGAGAACTGTGTCTAGTGCATTAACTCTGATTTTTTGCCCATTGAAACCAGTAGGCCCATTGTGGTCTATGGGGAAAGCTGCTGAGTTGCCCATAGCAACCAATCAGATCGCTTCTTTCATTTTTGAAAAAGTCTCTGAAAAATGAAGGAAGTAATCTGATTGGTTGCTATGGGCAACTCAGAAACTTTTCCAGGAAAATATGCTGAGTTGCCCATAGCAACCAATCAGATCGCTTCTTTCATTTTGCAAAGGCATTGTGAAAAATGAAAGAAGCAATCTGGTTGCTATGGGCAACTGCACAACTCTTCCTCTACACTGGTCTTAATGAATCTCCCCCATAGAGGGAGATTTATCAAAACCTGCCCAGAGGAAAAGTTTCTGAGTTGCCCATAGCAACCAATCAGATCGCTTCTTTCATTTTTGAAAAAGCCTCTGAAAAATGAAGGATATTTTTGAGATTTTGGAAGCTGGGATACTCACTACACCCATGCATATCTAGATAATTAAGTATGGGGGGAACTTAAATTTATTTTTTAAATCACATGGAGTTTTGACTTTACTTCATTATGGTCGAATAAAGCACTTAAAGAGTTCCTTAAAATTAAAGATTCACTCTTTTGGATGAAAAGGGGCTTATTTATGTAAATCAATTATACGCTTTAGGTCAAATAAAGTCGTTTGAAGAGATAGCCCATAAGTGTGTGGGGGGAAGACAATCACAAACATTGTTTTTTACAAATAAGTAACACAGATCATAAAGCAATAAAAGGAGAGATTGGAGATTTCAGGGATTCTATATATAAGAAAAGTTTAATTAGACTATTTCCTTATGCAAAGTTGCTGTCTGGGCATGCTGGGAGTTGTGGTTCTGCAGCGGTTGGGGGTTCACAGCTTGAAGACCACTGCTATAGAGGGTGCAAATGTATCTGAGCCCTGGAACTCAAATAATGTGAAATATGAGATGATCAAAATGGAGCCCCTGCACTAATTACTTGGGTTCTGAGGTCTGTAAGGTCCATAGTAAAAACATCAGGTTCTGTCTATAGCAGATACTAAATCATGGCAGCTCAAAGAAACAAGCAGTCATTCTGACATGTCACATGTGATGTCATAGACAGCTGGAGGCCTGACATCCCACTGACAGCCGCCCGAGCCTTCAGTCTGTTCCAGTGCGATTAGTGAGAATAGTGAGATTAGCGTCTTCTTTTTCTACTTGTCTGAAATGGAGCTAAAAGGACTGGGGTTCGTCCCCCTCCTGTTGGCGTTTTGGTGTGCGGCCTGGCTTGCCACCAGCTACATCATGACGGTCGTCCTCGGCCATGCAGCCTCGCCACTGATGAGCATCAGGTAAGATAAACAAGCAAATGATTCTTATTTCATGGGTTGGGAGTGAGGAAATATCCATAATAACATTGGTTTCTTTTCCTTCACAGTGACGTGGGAAATGTCTTTCCCGAAAGCATATTATTCAGAATTGGATTTATAGGGACGTCCATTGGCACTTTGGTACTAACCTTTCTTATTTATAAGTATATGGTTATGCATACTGAAGAGTTCAGGGGTCATCAGGTCCTGATCCAGAGGATCCTGCTGGCCATTGTGTGGGCCTCCTGTTTTTCCACAGCTGTTATGCATGTATTGTCCCCCGAAGAATATCCCAGGATACACTTTGTCAGCACGATAATTTCCATTACATGTGAAGCCTTATACTACCTTGGGCAGTCCATCCAGATGTATAAATTACCAGGAGCAAAAAAAGTCATCCACCATAGTAGATGCACCTGCTGTGGCCTGACTTTTGTCTGTGTAGTTTTCTATTTTGGATATGAAACATTGAAGGAATTATTCCATAATGATGAAGACTGGGACGAGATCCGTGAAATCCCCATCATAATCATCGAGTGGGTGATGCTTCTACTGATCCTGATAAACATCGTGACCTATTATTCCACCATGCAGAGGTTATTGTTGACCGTCTCCAGAAACAGCTGCACACTCTCTCTTAGAGTAAAAATTGATGACTTCGGGGTGTAGACCACCACGGGGGGCCATCAAGTGGACTTCTGGGAGAGATACTGCACAGGACACGGAAAACATCTAAAGAAGAATAACTGGGGGACTACATATGGTGCCAGTAATCATGACACAATAATATGAGCTGGTGATATTACCTATACAAAAAAAAAATAAAAAAAAATTATAAAAAAATATTGGTGTGTGAAGTGTAATACCTAGTTAGAAAAACAGAATCAAATTCATCATTATAACCCCCCTCTGCATTACCCTGTTTATTATTTTTCAAGCAAGCACTTTGTTCTAATTCGTCCACTCTCTGGCGTGCTCCTTGTATAAGGGGTTTGGGATACCCTTTTTGTTTAAAACGATCCTCCAGGTTCTCTAGTTGTTGTAGGTATTTTTGTGTGGAAGAACAATTCCTTCGGATTCTTTTCATTTGACCGAATGGAATGTTCTTCTTCCATTATTTAAGATGGCAACTGTTAAAGTCGAGGTATCTGTTTGCATTCACCTCCTTAAAATAGTTGGCAGTATGCGAACAGCCATCCTGAATATAGATATTTAAATCCAGGAACTCACATTTTTTGGGGGACTGATGCAGCGCTGCCTTTGGCAATTTCTGGCTCTGCTATAGCGCTTTTTTTGAGGGGGCGTGTCGGCTGCCCCTTCATCTGGCGGTCAACCTGCGCCGCCGGGACGCAGCGCCGCCGGGACCGCCTGGAGGACGTCGCTCGCAACGGGACCACTCGGGACACCGCATGGTCGGGTAAGTGATGCCTGGGGATGGGTAAGGGACACTTAGCAGAGCGGTGTGTGTCCCGATCCCCGTGATCGGGACTTACACACCGCGCTGCTAAATATTCTGATAGCGAAACGCTGCTATTAGCTAGTCAGAGTTGACCAGCTGATAGCAGCGATCGCTGGGGGGGGGGGTGGGGGATGAAACCCCCCGTGGTCGCATGGTAAGATGGCTGGCTATCAGTGATAGCCACCATCTTACCGGGCGCTGCGGGATGCCGCGAGTAGCGGCAAAAATGTTCATGACGTACCTGTATGTCATGGGTCGGGAACACCTTGCCACCCATGACGTACAGGTATGTCATAGGTCGGGAAGGGGTTAATGGTATAGAGAACTGTGTCTAGTGCATTAACTCTGATTTTTTGCCCATTGAAACCAGTAGGCCCATTGTGGTCTATGGGGAAAGCTGCTGAGTTGCCCATAGCAACCAATCAGATCGCTTCTTTCATTTTTGAAAAAGTCTCTGAAAAATGAAGGAAGTAATCTGATTGGTTGCTATGGGCAACTCAGAAACTTTTCCAGGAAAATATGCTGAGTTGCCCATAGCAACCAATCAGATCGCTTCTTTCATTTTGCAAAGGCATTGTGAAAAATGAAAGAAGCAATCTGGTTGCTATGGGCAACTGCACAACTCTTCCTCTACACTGGTCTTAATGAATCTCCCCCATAGAGGGAGATTTATCAAAACCTGCCCAGAGGAAAAGTTTCTGAGTTGCCCATAGCAACCAATCAGATCGCTTCTTTCATTTTTGAAAAAGCCTCTGAAAAATGAAGGATATTTTTGAGATTTTGGAAGCTGGGATACTCACTACACCCATGCATATCTAGATAATTAAGTATGGGGGGAACTTAAATTTATTTTTTAAATCACATGGAGTTTTGACTTTACTTCATTATGGTCGAATAAAGCACTTAAAGAGTTCCTTAAAATTAAAGATTCACTCTTTTGGATGAAAAGGGGCTTATTTATGTAAATCAATTATACGCTTTAGGTCAAATAAAGTCGTTTGAAGAGATAGCCCATAAGTGTGTGGGGGGAAGACAATCACAAACATTGTTTTTTACAAATAAGTAACACAGATCATAAAGCAATAAAAGGAGAGATTGGAGATTTCAGGGATTCTATATATAAGAAAAGTTTAATTAGACTATTTCCTTATGCAAAGTTGCTGTCTGGGCATGCTGGGAGTTGTGGTTCTGCAGCGGTTGGGGGTTCACAGCTTGAAGACCACTGCTATAGAGGGTGCAAATGTATCTGAGCCCTGGAACTCAAATAATGTGAAATATGAGATGATCAAAATGGAGCCCCTGCACTAATTACTTGGGTTCTGAGGTCTGTAAGGTCCATAGTAAAAACATCAGGTTCTGTCTATAGCAGATACTAAATCATGGCAGCTCAAAGAAACAAGCAGTCATTCTGACATGTCACATGTGATGTCATAGACAGCTGGAGGCCTGACATCCCACTGACAGCCGCCCGAGCCTTCAGTCTGTTCCAGTGCGATTAGTGAGAATAGTGAGATTAGCGTCTTCTTTTTCTACTTGTCTGAAATGGAGCTAAAAGGACTGGGGTTCGTCCCCCTCCTGTTGGCGTTTTGGTGTGCGGCCTGGCTTGCCACCAGCTACATCATGACGGTCGTCCTCGGCCATGCAGCCTCGCCACTGATGAGCATCAGGTAAGATAAACAAGCAAATGATTCTTATTTCATGGGTTGGGAGTGAGGAAATATCCATAATAACATTGGTTTCTTTTCCTTCACAGTGACGTGGGAAATGTCTTTCCCGAAAGCATATTATTCAGAATTGGATTTATAGGGACGTCCATTGGCACTTTGGTACTAACCTTTCTTATTTATAAGTATATGGTTATGCATACTGAAGAGTTCAGGGGTCATCAGGTCCTGATCCAGAGGATCCTGCTGGCCATTGTGTGGGCCTCCTGTTTTTCCACAGCTGTTATGCATGTATTGTCCCCCGAAGAATATCCCAGGATACACTTTGTCAGCACGATAATTTCCATTACATGTGAAGCCTTATACTACCTTGGGCAGTCCATCCAGATGTATAAATTACCAGGAGCAAAAAAAGTCATCCACCATAGTAGATGCACCTGCTGTGGCCTGACTTTTGTCTGTGTAGTTTTCTATTTTGGATATGAAACATTAAAGGAATTATTCCATAATGATGAAGACTGGGACGAGATCCGTGAAATCCCCATCATAATCATCGAGTGGGTGATGCTTCTACTGATCCTGATAAACATCGTGACCTATTATTCCACCATGCAGAGGTTATTGTTGACCGTCTCCAGAAACAGCTGCACACTCTCTCTTAGAGTAAAAATTGATGACTTCGGGGTGTAGACCACCACGGGGGCCATCAAGTGGACTTCTGGGAGAGATACTGCACAGGACACGGAAAACATCTAAAGAAGAATAACTGGGGGACTACATATGGTGCCAGTAATCATGACACAATAATATGAGCTGGTGATATTACCTATACAAAAAAAAAAAAAAATTATAAAAAAATATTGGTGTGTGAAGTGTAATACCTAGTTAGAAAAACAGAATCAAATTCATCATTATAACCCCCCTCTGCATTACCCTGTTTATTATTTTTCAAGCAAGCACTTTGTTCTAATTCGTCCACTCTCTGGCGTGCTCCTTGTATAAGGGGTTTGGGATACCCTTTTTGTTTACAACCATCCTCCAGGTTCTCTAGTTGTTGTAGGTATTTTTGTGTGGAAGAACAATTCCTTCGGATTCTTTTCATTTGACCGAATGGAATGTTCTTCTTCCATTATTTAAGATGGCAACTGTTAAAGTCGAGGTATCTGTTTGCATTCACCTCCTTAAAATAGTTGGCAGTATGCGAACAGCCATCCTGAATATAGATATTTAAATCCAGGAACTCACATTTTTTGGGGGACTGATGCAGCGCTGCCTTTGGCAATTTCTGGCTCTGCTATAGCGCTTTTTTTGAGGGGGCGTGTCGGCTGCCCCTTCATCTGGCGGTCAACCTGCGCCGCCGGGACGCAGCGCCGCCGGGACCGCCTGGAGGACGTCGCTCGCAACGGGACCACTCGGGACACCGCATGGTCGGGTAAGTGATGCCGGGGGATGGGTAAGGGACACTTAGCAGAGCGGTGTGTGTCCCGATCCCCGTGATCGGGACTTACACACCGCGCTGCTAAATATTCTGATAGCGAAACGCTGCTATTAGCTAGTCAGAGTTGACCAGCTGATAGCAGCGATCGCTGGGGGGGGGGGTGGGGGATGAAACCCCCCGTGGTCGCATGGTAAGATGGCTGGCTATCAGTGATAGCCACCATCTTACCGGGCGCTGCGGGATGCCGGGAGTAGCGGCAAAAATGTTCATGACGTACCTGTATGTCATGGGTCGGGAACACCTTGCCACCCATGACGTACAGGTATGTCATAGGTCGGGAAGGGGTTAATGGTATAGAGAACTGTGTCTAGTGCATTAACTCTGATTTTTTGCCCATTGAAACCAGTAGGCCCATTGTGGTCTATGGGGAAAGCTGCTGAGTTGCCCATAGCAACCAATCAGATCGCTTCTTTCATTTTTGAAAAAGTCTCTGAAAAATGAAGGAAGTAATCTGATTGGTTGCTATGGGCAACTCAGAAACTTTTCCAGGAAAATATGCTGAGTTGCCCATAGCAACCAATCAGATCGCTTCTTTCATTTTGCAAAGGCATTGTGAAAAATGAAAGAAGCAATCTGGTTGCTATGGGCAACTGCACAACTCTTCCTCTACACTGGTCTTAATGAATCTCCCCCATAGAGGGAGATTTATCAAAACCTGCCCAGAGGAAAAGTTTCTGAGTTGCCCATAGCAACCAATCAGATCGCTTCTTTCATTTTTGAAAAAGCCTCTGAAAAATGAAGGATATTTTTGAGATTTTGGAAGCTGGGATACTCACTACACCCATGCATATCTAGATAATTAAGTATGGGGGGAACTTAAATTTATTTTTTAAATCACATGGAGTTTTGACTTTACTTCATTATGGTCGAATAAAGCACTTAAAGAGTTCCTTAAAATTAAAGATTCACTCTTTTGGATGAAAAGGGGCTTATTTATGTAAATCAATTATACGCTTTAGGTCAAATAAAGTCGTTTGAAGAGATAGCCCATAAGTGTGTGGGGGGAAGACAATCACAAACATTGTTTTTTACAAATAAGTAACACAGATCATAAAGCAATAAAAGGAGAGATTGGAGATTTCAGGGATTCTATATATAAGAAAAGTTTAATTAGACTATTTCCTTATGCAAAGTTGCTGTCTGGGCATGCTGGGAGTTGTGGTTCTGCAGCGGTTGGGGGTTCACAGCTTGAAGACCACTGCTATAGAGGGTGCAAATGTATCTGAGCCCTGGAACTCAAATAATGTGAAATATGAGATGATCAAAATGGAGCCCCTGCACTAATTACTTGGGTTCTGAGGTCTGTAAGGTCCATAGTAAAAACATCAGGTTCTGTCTATAGCAGATACTAAATCATGGCAGCTCAAAGAAACAAGCAGTCATTCTGACATGTCACATGTGATGTCATAGACAGCTGGAGGCCTGACATCCCACTGACAGCCGCCCGAGCCTTCAGTCTGTTCCAGTGCGATTAGTGAGAATAGTGAGATTAGCGTCTTCTTTTTCTACTTGTCTGAAATGGAGCTAAAAGGACTGGGGTTCGTCCCCCTCCTGTTGGCGTTTTGGTGTGCGGCCTGGCTTGCCACCAGCTACATCATGACGGTCGTCCTCGGCCATGCAGCCTCGCCACTGATGAGCATCAGGTAAGATAAACAAGCAAATGATTCTTATTTCATGGGTTGGGAGTGAGGAAATATCCATAATAACATTGGTTTCTTTTCCTTCACAGTGACGTGGGAAATGTCTTTCCCGAAAGCATATTATTCAGAATTGGATTTATAGGGACGTCCATTGGCACTTTGGTACTAACCTTTCTTATTTATAAGTATATGGTTATGCATACTGAAGAGTTCAGGGGTCATCAGGTCCTGATCCAGAGGATCCTGCTGGCCATTGTGTGGGCCTCCTGTTTTTCCACAGCTGTTATGCATGTATTGTCCCCCGAAGAATATCCCAGGATACACTTTGTCAGCACGATAATTTCCATTACATGTGAAGCCTTATACTACCTTGGGCAGTCCATCCAGATGTATAAATTACCAGGAGCAAAAAAAGTCATCCACCATAGTAGATGCACCTGCTGTGGCCTGACTTTTGTCTGTGTAGTTTTCTATTTTGGATATGAAACATTAAAGGAATTATTCCATAATGATGAAGACTGGGACGAGATCCGTGAAATCCCCATCATAATCATCGAGTGGGTGATGCTTCTACTGATCCTGATAAACATCGTGACCTATTATTCCACCATGCAGAGGTTATTGTTGACCGTCTCCAGAAACAGCTGCACACTCTCTCTTAGAGTAAAAATTGATGACTTCGGGGTGTAGACCACCACGGGGGCCATCAAGTGGACTTCTGGGAGAGATACTGCACAGGACACGGAAAACATCTAAAGAAGAATAACTGGGGGACTACATATGGTGCCAGTAATCATGACACAATAATATGAGCTGGTGATATTACCTATACAAAAAAAAAAAAAAAAAAAATTATAAAAAAATATTGGTGTGTGAAGTGTAATACCTAGTTAGAAAAACAGAATCAAATTCATCATTATAACCCCCCTCTGCATTACCCTGTTTATTATTTTTCAAGCAAGCACTTTGTTCTAATTCGTCCACTCTCTGGCGTGCTCCTTGTATAAGGGGTTTGGGATACCCTTTTTGTTTAAAACGATCCTCCAGGTTCTCTAGTTGTTGTAGGTATTTTTGTGTGGAAGAACAATTCCTTCGGATTCTTTTCATTTGACCGAATGGAATGTTCTTCTTCCATTATTTAAGATGGCAACTGTTAAAGTCGAGGTATCTGTTTGCATTCACCTCCTTAAAATAGTTGGCAGTATGCGAACAGCCATCCTGAATATAGATATTTAAATCCAGGAACTCACATTTTTTGGGGGACTGATGCAGCGCTGCCTTTGGCAATTTCTGGCTCTGCTATAGCGCTTTTTTTGAGGGGGCGTGTCGGCTGCCCCTTCATCTGGCGGTCAACCTGCGCCGCCGGGACGCAGCGCCGCCGGGACCGCCTGGAGGACGTCGCTCGCAACGGGACCACTCGGGACACCGCATGGTCGGGTAAGTGATGCCGGGGGATGGGTAAGGGACACTTAGCAGAGCGGTGTGTGTCCCGATCCCCGTGATCGGGACTTACACACCGCGCTGCTAAATATTCTGATAGCGAAACGCTGCTATTAGCTAGTCAGAGTTGACCAGCTGATAGCAGCGATCGCTGGGGGGGGGGTGGGGGATGAAACCCCCCGTGGTCGCATGGTAAGATGGCTGGCTATCAGTGATAGCCACCATCTTACCGGGCGCTGCGGGATGCCGCGAGTAGCGGCAAAAATGTTCATGACGTACCTGTATGTCATGGGTCGGGAACACCTTGCCACCCATGACGTACAGGTATGTCATAGGTCGGGAAGGGGTTAATGGTATAGAGAACTGTGTCTAGTGCATTAACTCTGATTTTTTGCCCATTGAAACCAGTAGGCCCATTGTGGTCTATGGGGAAAGCTGCTGAGTTGCCCATAGCAACCAATCAGATCGCTTCTTTCATTTTTGAAAAAGTCTCTGAAAAATGAAGGAAGTAATCTGATTGGTTGCTATGGGCAACTCAGAAACTTTTCCAGGAAAATATGCTGAGTTGCCCATAGCAACCAATCAGATCGCTTCTTTCATTTTGCAAAGGCATTGTGAAAAATGAAAGAAGCAATCTGGTTGCTATGGGCAACTGCACAACTCTTCCTCTACACTGGTCTTAATGAATCTCCCCCATAGAGGGAGATTTATCAAAACCTGCCCAGAGGAAAAGTTTCTGAGTTGCCCATAGCAACCAATCAGATCGCTTCTTTCATTTTTGAAAAAGCCTCTGAAAAATGAAGGATATTTTTGAGATTTTGGAAGCTGGGATACTCACTACACCCATGCATATCTAGATAATTAAGTATGGGGGGAACTTAAATTTATTTTTTAAATCACATGGAGTTTTGACTTTACTTCATTATGGTCGAATAAAGCACTTAAAGAGTTCCTTAAAATTAAAGATTCACTCTTTTGGATGAAAAGGGGCTTATTTATGTAAATCAATTATACGCTTTAGGTCAAATAAAGTCGTTTGAAGAGATAGCCCATAAGTGTGTGGGGGGAAGACAATCACAAACATTGTTTTTTACAAATAAGTAACACAGATCATAAAGCAATAAAAGGAGAGATTGGAGATTTCAGGGATTCTATATATAAGAAAAGTTTAATTAGACTATTTCCTTATGCAAAGTTGCTGTCTGGGCATGCTGGGAGTTGTGGTTCTGCAGCGGTTGGGGGTTCACAGCTTGAAGACCACTGCTATAGAGGGTGCAAATGTATCTGAGCCCTGGAACTCAAATAATGTGAAATATGAGATGATCAAAATGGAGCCCCTGCACTAATTACTTGGGTTCTGAGGTCTGTAAGGTCCATAGTAAAAACATCAGGTTCTGTCTATAGCAGATACTAAATCATGGCAGCTCAAAGAAACAAGCAGTCATTCTGACATGTCACATGTGATGTCATAGACAGCTGGAGGCCTGACATCCCACTGACAGCCGCCCGAGCCTTCAGTCTGTTCCAGTGCGATTAGTGAGAATAGTGAGATTACCGTCTTCTTTTTCTACTTGTCTGAAATGGAGCTAAAAGGACTGGGGTTCGTCCCCCTCCTGTTGGCGTTTTGGTGTGCGGCCTGGCTTGCCACCAGCTACATCATGACGGTCGTCCTCGGCCATGCAGCCTCGCCACTGATGAGCATCAGGTAAGATAAACAAGCAAATGATTCTTATTTCATGGGTTGGGAGTGAGGAAATATCCATAATAACATTGGTTTCTTTTCCTTCACAGTGACGTGGGAAATGTCTTTCCCGAAAGCATATTATTCAGAATTGGATTTATAGGGACGTCCATTGGCACTTTGGTACTAACCTTTCTTATTTATAAGTATATGGTTATGCATACTGAAGAGTTCAGGGGTCATCAGGTCCTGATCCAGAGGATCCTGCTGGCCATTGTGTGGGCCTCCTGTTTTTCCACAGCTGTTATGCATGTATTGTCCCCCGAAGAATATCCCAGGATACACTTTGTCAGCACGATAATTTCCATTACATGTGAAGCCTTATACTACCTTGGGCAGTCCATCCAGATGTATAAATTACCAGGAGCAAAAAAAGTCATCCACCATAGTAGATGCACCTGCTGTGGCCTGACTTTTGTCTGTGTAGTTTTCTATTTTGGATATGAAACATTAAAGGAATTATTCCATAATGATGAAGACTGGGACGAGATCCGTGAAATCCCCATCATAATCATCGAGTGGGTGATGCTTCTACTGATCCTGATAAACATCGTGACCTATTATTCCACCATGCAGAGGTTATTGTTGACCGTCTCCAGAAACAGCTGCACACTCTCTCTTAGAGTAAAAATTGATGACTTCGGGGTGTAGACCACCACGGGGGCCATCAAGTGGACTTCTGGGAGAGATACTGCACAGGACACGGAAAACATCTAAAGAAGAATAACTGGGGGACTACATATGGTGCCAGTAATCATGACACAATAATATGAGCTGGTGATATTACCTATACAAAAAAAAAATAAAAAAAAATTATAAAAAAATATTGGTGTGTGAAGTGTAATACCTAGTTAGAAAAACAGAATCAAATTCATCATTATAACCCCCCTCTGCATTACCCTGTTTATTATTTTTCAAGCAAGCACTTTGTTCTAATTCGTCCACTCTCTGGCGTGCTCCTTGTATAAGGGGTTTGGGATACCCTTTTTGTTTAAAACCATCCTCCAGGTTCTCTAGTTGTTGTAGGTATTTTTGTGTGGAAGAACAATTCCTTCGGATTCTTTTCATTTGACCGAATGGAATGTTCTTCTTCCATTATTTAAGATGGCAACTGTTAAAGTCGAGGTATCTGTTTGCATTCACCTCCTTAAAATAGTTGGCAGTATGCGAACAGCCATCCTGAATATAGATATTTAAATCCAGGAACTCACATTTTTTGGGGGACTGATGCAGCGCTGCCTTTGGCAATTTCTGGCTCTGCTATAGCGCTTTTTTTGAGGGGGCGTGTCGGCTGCCCCTTCATCTGGCGGTCAACCTGCGCCGCCGGGACGCAGCGCCGCCGGGACCGCCTGGAGGACGTCGCTCGCAACGGGACCACTCGGGACACCGCATGGTCGGGTAAGTGATGCCGGGGGATGGGTAAGGGACACTTAGCAGAGCGGTGTGTGTCCCGATCCCCGTGATCGGGACTTACACACCGCGCTGCTAAATATTCTGATAGCGAAACGCTGCTATTAGCTAGTCAGAGTTGACCAGCTGATAGCAGCGATCGCTGGGGGGGGGGTGGGGGATGAAACCCCCCGTGGTCGCATGGTAAGATGGCTGGCTATCAGTGATAGCCACCATCTTACCGGGCGCTGCGGGATGCCGCGAGTAGCGGCAAAAATGTTCATGACGTACCTGTATGTCATGGGTCGGGAACACCTTGCCACCCATGACGTACAGGTATGTCATAGGTCGGGAAGGGGTTAATGGTATAGAGAACTGTGTCTAGTGCATTAACTCTGATTTTTTGCCCATTGAAACCAGTAGGCCCATTGTGGTCTATGGGGAAAGCTGCTGAGTTGCCCATAGCAACCAATCAGATCGCTTCTTTCATTTTTGAAAAAGTCTCTGAAAAATGAAGGAAGTAATCTGATTGGTTGCTATGGGCAACTCAGAAACTTTTCCAGGAAAATATGCTGAGTTGCCCATAGCAACCAATCAGATCGCTTCTTTCATTTTGCAAAGGCATTGTGAAAAATGAAAGAAGCAATCTGGTTGCTATGGGCAACTGCACAACTCTTCCTCTACACTGGTCTTAATGAATCTCCCCCATAGAGGGAGATTTATCAAAACCTGCCCAGAGGAAAAGTTTCTGAGTTGCCCATAGCAACCAATCAGATCGCTTCTTTCATTTTTGAAAAAGCCTCTGAAAAATGAAGGATATTTTTGAGATTTTGGAAGCTGGGATACTCACTACACCCATGCATATCTAGATAATTAAGTATGGGGGGAACTTAAATTTATTTTTTAAATCACATGGAGTTTTGACTTTACTTCATTATGGTCGAATAAAGCACTTAAAGAGTTCCTTAAAATTAAAGATTCACTCTTTTGGATGAAAAGGGGCTTATTTATGTAAATCAATTATACGCTTTAGGTCAAATAAAGTCGTTTGAAGAGATAGCCCATAAGTGTGTGGGGGGAAGACAATCACAAACATTGTTTTTTACAAATAAGTAACACAGATCATAAAGCAATAAAAGGAGAGATTGGAGATTTCAGGGATTCTATATATAAGAAAAGTTTAATTAGACTATTTCCTTATGCAAAGTTGCTGTCTGGGCATGCTGGGAGTTGTGGTTCTGCAGCGGTTGGGGGTTCACAGCTTGAAGACCACTGCTATAGAGGGTGCAAATGTATCTGAGCCCTGGAACTCAAATAATGTGAAATATGAGATGATCAAAATGGAGCCCCTGCACTAATTACTTGGGTTCTGAGGTCTGTAAGGTCCATAGTAAAAACATCAGGTTCTGTCTATAGCAGATACTAAATCATGGCAGCTCAAAGAAACAAGCAGTCATTCTGACATGTCACATGTGATGTCATAGACAGCTGGAGGCCTGACATCCCACTGACAGCCGCCCGAGCCTTCAGTCTGTTCCAGTGCGATTAGTGAGAATAGTGAGATTAGCGTCTTCTTTTTCTACTTGTCTGAAATGGAGCTAAAAGGACTGGGGTTCGTCCCCCTCCTGTTGGCGTTTTGGTGTGCGGCCTGGCTTGCCACCAGCTACATCATGACGGTCGTCCTCGGCCATGCAGCCTCGCCACTGATGAGCATCAGGTAAGATAAACAAGCAAATGATTCTTATTTCATGGGTTGGGAGTGAGGAAATATCCATAATAACATTGGTTTCTTTTCCTTCACAGTGACGTGGGAAATGTCTTTCCCGAAAGCATATTATTCAGAATTGGATTTATAGGGACGTCCATTGGCACTTTGGTACTAACCTTTCTTATTTATAAGTATATGGTTATGCATACTGAAGAGTTCAGGGGTCATCAGGTCCTGATCCAGAGGATCCTGCTGGCCATTGTGTGGGCCTCCTGTTTTTCCACAGCTGTTATGCATGTATTGTCCCCCGAAGAATATCCCAGGATACACTTTGTCAGCACGATAATTTCCATTACATGTGAAGCCTTATACTACCTTGGGCAGTCCATCCAGATGTATAAATTACCAGGAGCAAAAAAAGTCATCCACCATAGTAGATGCACCTGCTGTGGCCTGACTTTTGTCTGTGTAGTTTTCTATTTTGGATATGAAACATTAAAGGAATTATTCCATAATGATGAAGACTGGGACGAGATCCGTGAAATCCCCATCATAATCATCGAGTGGGTGATGCTTCTACTGATCCTGATAAACATCGTGACCTATTATTCCACCATGCAGAGGTTATTGTTGACCGTCTCCAGAAACAGCTGCACACTCTCTCTTAGAGTAAAAATTGATGACTTCGGGGTGTAGACCACCACGGGGGCCATCAAGTGGACTTCTGGGAGAGATACTGCACAGGACACGGAAAACATCTAAAGAAGAATAACTGGGGGACTACATATGGTGCCAGTAATCATGACACAATAATATGAGCTGGTGATATTACCTATACAAAAAAAAATAAAAAAAAATTATAAAAAAATATTGGTGTGTGAAGTGTAATACCTAGTTAGAAAAACAGAATCAAATTCATCATTATAACCCCCCTCTGCATTACCCTGTTTATTATTTTTCAAGCAAGCACTTTGTTCTAATTCGTCCACTCTCTGGCGTGCTCCTTGTATAAGGGGTTTGGGATACCCTTTTTGTTTAAAACGATCCTCCAGGTTCTCTAGTTGTTGTAGGTATTTTTGTGTGGAAGAACAATTCCTTCGGATTCTTTTCATTTGACCGAATGGAATGTTCTTCTTCCATTATTTAAGATGGCAACTGTTAAAGTCGAGGTATCTGTTTGCATTCACCTCCTTAAAATAGTTGGCAGTATGCGAACAGCCATCCTGAATATAGATATTTAAATCCAGGAACTCACATTTTTTGGGGGACTGATGCAGCGCTGCCTTTGGCAATTTCTGGCTCTGCTATAGCGCTTTTTTTGAGGGGGCGTGTCGGCTGCCCCTTCATCTGGCGGTCAACCTGCGCCGCCGGGACGCAGCGCCGCCGGGACCGCCTGGAGGACGTCGCTCGCAACGGGACCACTCGGGACACCGCATGGTCGGGTAAGTGATGCCGGGGGATGGGTAAGGGACACTTAGCAGAGCGGTGTGTGTCCCGATCCCCGTGATCGGGACTTACACACCGCGCTGCTAAATATTCTGATAGCGAAACGCTGCTATTAGCTAGTCAGAGTTGACCAGCTGATAGCAGCGATCGCTGGGGGGGGGGGTGGGGGATGAAACCCCCCGTGGTCGCATGGTAAGATGGCTGGCTATCAGTGATAGCCACCATCTTACCGGGCGCTGCGGGATGCCGGGAGTAGCGGCAAAAATGTTCATGACGTACCTGTATGTCATGGGTCGGGAACACCTTGCCACCCATGACGTACAGGTATGTCATAGGTCGGGAAGGGGTTAATGGTATAGAGAACTGTGTCTAGTGCATTAACTCTGATTTTTTGCCCATTGAAACCAGTAGGCCCATTGTGGTCTATGGGGAAAGCTGCTGAGTTGCCCATAGCAACCAATCAGATCGCTTCTTTCATTTTTGAAAAAGTCTCTGAAAAATGAAGGAAGTAATCTGATTGGTTGCTATGGGCAACTCAGAAACTTTTCCAGGAAAATATGCTGAGTTGCCCATAGCAACCAATCAGATCGCTTCTTTCATTTTGCAAAGGCATTGTGAAAAATGAAAGAAGCAATCTGGTTGCTATGGGCAACTGCACAACTCTTCCTCTACACTGGTCTTAATGAATCTCCCCCATAGAGGGAGATTTATCAAAACCTGCCCAGAGGAAAAGTTTCTGAGTTGCCCATAGCAACCAATCAGATCGCTTCTTTCATTTTTGAAAAAGCCTCTGAAAAATGAAGGATATTTTTGAGATTTTGGAAGCTGGGATACTCACTACACCCATGCATATCTAGATAATTAAGTATGGGGGGAACTTAAATTTATTTTTTAAATCACATGGAGTTTTGACTTTACTTCATTATGGTCGAATAAAGCACTTAAAGAGTTCCTTAAAATTAAAGATTCACTCTTTTGGATGAAAAGGGGCTTATTTATGTAAATCAATTATACGCTTTAGGTCAAATAAAGTCGTTTGAAGAGATAGCCCATAAGTGTGTGGGGGGAAGACAATCACAAACATTGTTTTTTACAAATAAGTAACACAGATCATAAAGCAATAAAAGGAGAGATTGGAGATTTCAGGGATTCTATATATAAGAAAAGTTTAATTAGACTATTTCCTTATGCAAAGTTGCTGTCTGGGCATGCTGGGAGTTGTGGTTCTGCAGCGGTTGGGGGTTCACAGCTTGAAGACCACTGCTATAGAGGGTGCAAATGTATCTGAGCCCTGGAACTCAAATAATGTGAAATATGAGATGATCAAAATGGAGCCCCTGCACTAATTACTTGGGTTCTGAGGTCTGTAAGGTCCATAGTAAAAACATCAGGTTCTGTCTATAGCAGATACTAAATCATGGCAGCTCAAAGAAACAAGCAGTCATTCTGACATGTCACATGTGATGTCATAGACAGCTGGAGGCCTGACATCCCACTGACAGCCGCCCGAGCCTTCAGTCTGTTCCAGTGCGATTAGTGAGAATAGTGAGATTAGCGTCTTCTTTTTCTACTTGTCTGAAATGGAGCTAAAAGGACTGGGGTTCGTCCCCCTCCTGTTGGCGTTTTGGTGTGCGGCCTGGCTTGCCACCAGCTACATCATGACGGTCGTCCTCGGCCATGCAGCCTCGCCACTGATGAGCATCAGGTAAGATAAACAAGCAAATGATTCTTATTTCATGGGTTGGGAGTGAGGAAATATCCATAATAACATTGGTTTCTTTTCCTTCACAGTGACGTGGGAAATGTCTTTCCCGAAAGCATATTATTCAGAATTGGATTTATAGGGACGTCCATTGGCACTTTGGTACTAACCTTTCTTATTTATAAGTATATGGTTATGCATACTGAAGAGTTCAGGGGTCATCAGGTCCTGATCCAGAGGATCCTGCTGGCCATTGTGTGGGCCTCCTGTTTTTCCACAGCTGTTATGCATGTATTGTCCCCCGAAGAATATCCCAGGATACACTTTGTCAGCACGATAATTTCCATTACATGTGAAGCCTTATACTACCTTGGGCAGTCCATCCAGATGTATAAATTACCAGGAGCAAAAAAAGTCATCCACCATAGTAGATGCACCTGCTGTGGCCTGACTTTTGTCTGTGTAGTTTTCTATTTTGGATATGAAACATTAAAGGAATTATTCCATAATGATGAAGACTGGGACGAGATCCGTGAAATCCCCATCATAATCATCGAGTGGGTGATGCTTCTACTGATCCTGATAAACATCGTGACCTATTATTCCACCATGCAGAGGTTATTGTTGACCGTCTCCAGAAACAGCTGCACACTCTCTCTTAGAGTAAAAATTGATGACTTCGGGGTGTAGACCACCACGGGGGCCATCAAGTGGACTTCTGGGAGAGATACTGCACAGGACACGGAAAACATCTAAAGAAGAATAACTGGGGGACTACATATGGTGCCAGTAATCATGACACAATAATATGAGCTGGTGATATTACCTATACAAAAAAAAAATAAAAAAAAATTATAAAAAAATATTGGTGTGTGAAGTGTAATACCTAGTTAGAAAAACAGAATCAAATTCATCATTATAACCCCCCTCTGCATTACCCTGTTTATTATTTTTCAAGCAAGCACTTTGTTCTAATTCGTCCACTCTCTGGCGTGCTCCTTGTATAAGGGGTTTGGGATACCCTTTTTGTTTAAAACGATCCTCCAGGTTCTCTAGTTGTTGTAGGTATTTTTGTGTGGAAGAACAATTCCTTCGGATTCTTTTCATTTGACCGAATGGAATGTTCTTCTTCCATTATTTAAGATGGCAACTGTTAAAGTCGAGGTATCTGTTTGCATTCACCTCCTTAAAATAGTTGGCAGTATGCGAACAGCCATCCTGAATATAGATATTTAAATCCAGGAACTCACATTTTTTGGGGGACTGATGCAGCGCTGCCTTTGGCAATTTCTGGCTCTGCTATAGCGCTTTTTTTGAGGGGGCGTGTCGGCTGCCCCTTCATCTGGCGGTCAACCTGCGCCGCCGGGACGCAGCGCCGCCGGGACCGCCTGGAGGACGTCGCTCGCAACGGGACCACTCGGGACACCGCATGGTCGGGTAAGTGATGCCGGGGGATGGGTAAGGGACACTTAGCAGAGCGGTGTGTGTCCCGATCCCCGTGATCGGGACTTACACACCGCGCTGCTAAATATTCTGATAGCGAAACGCTGCTATTAGCTAGTCAGAGTTGACCAGCTGATAGCAGCGATCGCTGGGGGGGGGGGTGGGGGATGAAACCCCCCGTGGTCGCATGGTAAGATGGCTGGCTATCAGTGATAGCCACCATCTTACCGGGCGCTGCGGGATGCCGCGAGTAGCGGCAAAAATGTTCATGACGTACCTGTATGTCATGGGTCGGGAACACCTTGCCACCCATGACGTACAGGTATGTCATAGGTCGGGAAGGGGTTAATGGTATAGAGAACTGTGTCTAGTGCATTAACTCTGATTTTTTGCCCATTGAAACCAGTAGGCCCATTGTGGTCTATGGGGAAAGCTGCTGAGTTGCCCATAGCAACCAATCAGATCGCTTCTTTCATTTTTGAAAAAGTCTCTGAAAAATGAAGGAAGTAATCTGATTGGTTGCTATGGGCAACTCAGAAACTTTTCCAGGAAAATATGCTGAGTTGCCCATAGCAACCAATCAGATCGCTTCTTTCATTTTGCAAAGGCATTGTGAAAAATGAAAGAAGCAATCTGGTTGCTATGGGCAACTGCACAACTCTTCCTCTACACTGGTCTTAATGAATCTCCCCCATAGAGGGAGATTTATCAAAACCTGCCCAGAGGAAAAGTTTCTGAGTTGCCCATAGCAACCAATCAGATCGCTTCTTTCATTTTTGAAAAAGCCTCTGAAAAATGAAGGATATTTTTGAGATTTTGGAAGCTGGGATACTCACTACACCCATGCATATCTAGATAATTAAGTATGGGGGGAACTTAAATTTATTTTTTAAATCACATGGAGTTTTGACTTTACTTCATTATGGTCGAATAAAGCACTTAAAGAGTTCCTTAAAATTAAAGATTCACTCTTTTGGATGAAAAGGGGCTTATTTATGTAAATCAATTATACGCTTTAGGTCAAATAAAGTCGTTTGAAGAGATAGCCCATAAGTGTGTGGGGGGAAGACAATCACAAACATTGTTTTTTACAAATAAGTAACACAGATCATAAAGCAATAAAAGGAGAGATTGGAGATTTCAGGGATTCTATATATAAGAAAAGTTTAATTAGACTATTTCCTTATGCAAAGTTGCTGTCTGGGCATGCTGGGAGTTGTGGTTCTGCAGCGGTTGGGGGTTCACAGCTTGAAGAAGACCACTGCTATAGAGGGTGCAAATGTATCTGAGCCCTGGAACTCAAATAATGTGAAATATGAGATGATCAAAATGGAGCCCCTGCACTAATTACTTGGGTTCTGAGGTCTGTAAGGTCCATAGTAAAAACATCAGGTTCTGTCTATAGCAGATACTAAATCATGGCAGCTCAAAGAAACAAGCAGTCATTCTGACATGTCACATGTGATGTCATAGACAGCTGGAGGCCTGACATCCCACTGACAGCCGCCCGAGCCTTCAGTCTGTTCCAGTGCGATTAGTGAGAATAGTGAGATTAGCGTCTTCTTTTTCTACTTGTCTGAAATGGAGCTAAAAGGACTGGGGTTCGTCCCCCTCCTGTTGGCGTTTTGGTGTGCGGCCTGGCTTGCCACCAGCTACATCATGACGGTCGTCCTCGGCCATGCAGCCTCGCCACTGATGAGCATCAGGTAAGATAAACAAGCAAATGATTCTTATTTCATGGGTTGGGAGTGAGGAAATATCCATAATAACATTGGTTTCTTTTCCTTCACAGTGACGTGGGAAATGTCTTTCCCGAAAGCATATTATTCAGAATTGGATTTATAGGGACGTCCATTGGCACTTTGGTACTAACCTTTCTTATTTATAAGTATATGGTTATGCATACTGAAGAGTTCAGGGGTCATCAGGTCCTGATCCAGAGGATCCTGCTGGCCATTGTGTGGGCCTCCTGTTTTTCCACAGCTGTTATGCATGTATTGTCCCCCGAAGAATATCCCAGGATACACTTTGTCAGCACGATAATTTCCATTACATGTGAAGCCTTATACTACCTTGGGCAGTCCATCCAGATGTATAAATTACCAGGAGCAAAAAAAGTCATCCACCATAGTAGATGCACCTGCTGTGGCCTGACTTTTGTCTGTGTAGTTTTCTATTTTGGATATGAAACATTAAAGGAATTATTCCATAATGATGAAGACTGGGACGAGATCCGTGAAATCCCCATCATAATCATCGAGTGGGTGATGCTTCTACTGATCCTGATAAACATCGTGACCTATTATTCCACCATGCAGAGGTTATTGTTGACCGTCTCCAGAAACAGCTGCACACTCTCTCTTAGAGTAAAAATTGATGACTTCGGGGTGTAGACCACCACGGGGGCCATCAAGTGGACTTCTGGGAGAGATACTGCACAGGACACGGAAAACATCTAAAGAAGAATAACTGGGGGACTACATATGGTGCCAGTAATCATGACACAATAATATGAGCTGGTGATATTACCTATACAAAAAAAAAATAAAAAAAAATTATAAAAAAATATTGGTGTGTGAAGTGTAATACCTAGTTAGAAAAACAGAATCAAATTCATCATTATAACCCCCCTCTGCATTACCCTGTTTATTATTTTTCAAGCAAGCACTTTGTTCTAATTCGTCCACTCTCTGGCGTGCTCCTTGTATAAGGGGTTTGGGATACCCTTTTTGTTTAAAACCATCCTCCAGGTTCTCTAGTTGTTGTAGGTATTTTTGTGTGGAAGAACAATTCCTTCGGATTCTTTTCATTTGACCGAATGGAATGTTCTTCTTCCATTATTTAAGATGGCAACTGTTAAAGTCGAGGTATCTGTTTGCATTCACCTCCTTAAAATAGTTGGCAGTATGCGAACAGCCATCCTGAATATAGATATTTAAATCCAGGAACTCACATTTTTTGGGGGACTGATGCAGCGCTGCCTTTGGCAATTTCTGGCTCTGCTATAGCGCTTTTTTTGAGGGGGCGTGTCGGCTGCCCCTTCATCTGGCGGTCAACCTGCGCCGCCGGGACGCAGCGCCGCCGGGACCGCCTGGAGGACGTCGCTCGCAACGGGACCACTCGGGACACCGCATGGTCGGGTAAGTGATGCCGGGGGATGGGTAAGGGACACTTAGCAGAGCGGTGTGTGTCCCGATCCCCGTGATCGGGACTTACACACCGCGCTGCTAAATATTCTGATAGCGAAACGCTGCTATTAGCTAGTCAGAGTTGACCAGCTGATAGCAGCGATCGCTGGGGGGGGGGGGGTGGGGGATGAAACCCCCCGTGGTCGCATGGTAAGATGGCTGGCTATCAGTGATAGCCACCATCTTACCGGGCGCTGCGGGATGCCGCGAGTAGCGGCAAAAATGTTCATGACGTACCTGTATGTCATGGGTCGGGAACACCTTGCCACCCATGACGTACAGGTATGTCATAGGTCGGGAAGGGGTTAATGGTATAGAGAACTGTGTCTAGTGCATTAACTCTGATTTTTTGCCCATTGAAACCAGTAGGCCCATTGTGGTCTATGGGGAAAGCTGCTGAGTTGCCCATAGCAACCAATCAGATCGCTTCTTTCATTTTTGAAAAAGTCTCTGAAAAATGAAGGAAGTAATCTGATTGGTTGCTATGGGCAACTCAGAAACTTTTCCAGGAAAATATGCTGAGTTGCCCATAGCAACCAATCAGATCGCTTCTTTCATTTTGCAAAGGCATTGTGAAAAATGAAAGAAGCAATCTGGTTGCTATGGGCAACTGCACAACTCTTCCTCTACACTGGTCTTAATGAATCTCCCCCATAGAGGGAGATTTATCAAAACCTGCCCAGAGGAAAAGTTTCTGAGTTGCCCATAGCAACCAATCAGATCGCTTCTTTCATTTTTGAAAAAGCCTCTGAAAAATGAAGGATATTTTTGAGATTTTGGAAGCTGGGATACTCACTACACCCATGCATATCTAGATAATTAAGTATGGGGGGAACTTAAATTTATTTTTTAAATCACATGGAGTTTTGACTTTACTTCATTATGGTCGAATAAAGCACTTAAAGAGTTCCTTAAAATTAAAGATTCACTCTTTTGGATGAAAAGGGGCTTATTTATGTAAATCAATTATACGCTTTAGGTCAAATAAAGTCGTTTGAAGAGATAGCCCATAAGTGTGTGGGGGGAAGACAATCACAAACATTGTTTTTTACAAATAAGTAACACAGATCATAAAGCAATAAAAGGAGAGATTGGAGATTTCAGGGATTCTATATATAAGAAAAGTTTAATTAGACTATTTCCTTATGCAAAGTTGCTGTCTGGGCATGCTGGGAGTTGTGGTTCTGCAGCGGTTGGGGGTTCACAGCTTGAAGACCACTGCTATAGAGGGTGCAAATGTATCTGAGCCCTGGAACTCAAATAATGTGAAATATGAGATGATCAAAATGGAGCCCCTGCACTAATTACTTGGGTTCTGAGGTCTGTAAGGTCCATAGTAAAAACATCAGGTTCTGTCTATAGCAGATACTAAATCATGGCAGCTCAAAGAAACAAGCAGTCATTCTGACATGTCACATGTGATGTCATAGACAGCTGGAGGCCTGACATCCCACTGACAGCCGCCCGAGCCTTCAGTCTGTTCCAGTGCGATTAGTGAGAATAGTGAGATTAGCGTCTTCTTTTTCTACTTGTCTGAAATGGAGCTAAAAGGACTGGGGTTCGTCCCCCTCCTGTTGGCGTTTTGGTGTGCGGCCTGGCTTGCCACCAGCTACATCATGACGGTCGTCCTCGGCCATGCAGCCTCGCCACTGATGAGCATCAGGTAAGATAAACAAGCAAATGATTCTTATTTCATGGGTTGGGAGTGAGGAAATATCCATAATAACATTGGTTTCTTTTCCTTCACAGTGACGTGGGAAATGTCTTTCCCGAAAGCATATTATTCAGAATTGGATTTATAGGGACGTCCATTGGCACTTTGGTACTAACCTTTCTTATTTATAAGTATATGGTTATGCATACTGAAGAGTTCAGGGGTCATCAGGTCCTGATCCAGAGGATCCTGCTGGCCATTGTGTGGGCCTCCTGTTTTTCCACAGCTGTTATGCATGTATTGTCCCCCGAAGAATATCCCAGGATACACTTTGTCAGCACGATAATTTCCATTACATGTGAAGCCTTATACTACCTTGGGCAGTCCATCCAGATGTATAAATTACCAGGAGCAAAAAAAGTCATCCACCATAGTAGATGCACCTGCTGTGGCCTGACTTTTGTCTGTGTAGTTTTCTATTTTGGATATGAAACATTAAAGGAATTATTCCATAATGATGAAAACTGGGACGAGATCCGTGAAATCCCCATCATAATCATCGAGTGGGTGATGCTTCTACTGATCCTGATAAACATCGTGACCTATTATTCCACCATGCAGAGGTTATTGTTGACCGTCTCCAGAAACAGCTGCACACTCTCTCTTAGAGTAAAAATTGATGACTTCGGGGTGTAGACCACCACGGGGGCCATCAAGTGGACTTCTGGGAGAGATACTGCACAGGACACGGAAAACATCTAAAGAAGAATAACTGGGGGACTACATATGGTGCCAGTAATCATGACACAATAATATGAGCTGGTGATATTACCTATACAAAAAAAAAAAAAAAAAAAATTATAAAAAAATATTGGTGTGTGAAGTGTAATACCTAGTTAGAAAAACAGAATCAAATTCATCATTATAACCCCCCTCTGCATTACCCTGTTTATTATTTTTCAAGCAAGCACTTTGTTCTAATTCGTCCACTCTCTGGCGTGCTCCTTGTATAAGGGGTTTGGGATACCCTTTTTGTTTAAAACGATCCTCCAGGTTCTCTAGTTGTTGTAGGTATTTTTGTGTGGAAGAACAATTCCTTCGGATTCTTTTCATTTGACCGAATGGAATGTTCTTCTTCCATTATTTAAGATGGCAACTGTTAAAGTCGAGGTATCTGTTTGCATTCACCTCCTTAAAATAGTTGGCAGTATGCGAACAGCCATCCTGAATATAGATATTTAAATCCAGGAACTCACATTTTTTGGGGGACTGATGCAGCGCTGCCTTTGGCAATTTCTGGCTCTGCTATAGCGCTTTTTTTGAGGGGGCGTGTCGGCTGCCCCTTCATCTGGCGGTCAACCTGCGCCGCCGGGACGCAGCGCCGCCGGGACCGCCTGGAGGACGTCGCTCGCAACGGGACCACTCGGGACACCGCATGGTCGGGTAAGTGATGCCGGGGGATGGGTAAGGGACACTTAGCAGAGCGGTGTGTGTCCCGATCCCCGTGATCGGGACTTACACACCGCGCTGCTAAATATTCTGATAGCGAAACGCTGCTATTAGCTAGTCAGAGTTGACCAGCTGATAGCAGCGATCGCTGGGGGGGGGGGTGGGGGATGAAACCCCCCGTGGTCGCATGGTAAGATGGCTGGCTATCAGTGATAGCCACCATCTTACCGGGCGCTGCGGGATGCCGGGAGTAGCGGCAAAAATGTTCATGACGTACCTGTATGTCATGGGTCGGGAACACCTTGCCACCCATGACGTACAGGTATGTCATAGGTCGGGAAGGGGTTAATGGTATAGAGAACTGTGTCTAGTGCATTAACTCTGATTTTTTGCCCATTGAAACCAGTAGGCCCATTGTGGTCTATGGGGAAAGCTGCTGAGTTGCCCATAGCAACCAATCAGATCGCTTCTTTCATTTTTGAAAAAGTCTCTGAAAAATGAAGGAAGTAATCTGATTGGTTGCTATGGGCAACTCAGAAACTTTTCCAGGAAAATATGCTGAGTTGCCCATAGCAACCAATCAGATCGCTTCTTTCATTTTGCAAAGGCATTGTGAAAAATGAAAGAAGCAATCTGGTTGCTATGGGCAACTGCACAACTCTTCCTCTACACTGGTCTTGATGAATCTCCCCCATAGAGGGAGATTTATCAAAACCTGCCCAGAGGAAAAGTTTCTGAGTTGCCCATAGCAACCAATCAGATCGCTTCTTTCATTTTTGAAAAAGCCTCTGAAAAATGAAGGATATTTTTGAGATTTTGGAAGCTGGGATACTCACTACACCCATGCATATCTAGATAATTAAGTATGGGGGGAACTTAAATTTATTTTTTAAATCACATGGAGTTTTGACTTTACTTCATTATGGTCGAATAAAGCACTTAAAGAGTTCCTTAAAATTAAAGATTCACTCTTTTGGATGAAAAGGGGCTTATTTATGTAAATCAATTATACGCTTTAGGTCAAATAAAGTCGTTTGAAGAGATAGCCCATAAGTGTGTGGGGGGAAGACAATCACAAACATTGTTTTTTACAAATAAGTAACACAGATCATAAAGCAATAAAAGGAGAGATTGGAGATTTCAGGGATTCTATATATAAGAAAAGTTTAATTAGACTATTTCCTTATGCAAAGTTGCTGTCTGGGCATGCTGGGAGTTGTGGTTCTGCAGCGGTTGGGGGTTCACAGCTTGAAGACCACTGCTATAGAGGGTGCAAATGTATCTGAGCCCTGGAACTCAAATAATGTGAAATATGAGATGATCAAAATGGAGCCCCTGCACTAATTACTTGGGTTCTGAGGTCTGTAAGGTCCATAGTAAAAACATCAGGTTCTGTCTATAGCAGATACTAAATCATGGCAGCTCAAAGAAACAAGCAGTCATTCTGACATGTCACATGTGATGTCATAGACAGCTGGAGGCCTGACAGCCGCCCGAGCCTTCAGTCTGTTCCAGTGCGATTAGTGAGAATAGTGAGATTAGCGTCTTCTTTTTCTACTTGTCTGAAATGGAGCTAAAAGGACTGGGGTTCGTCCCCCTCCTGTTGGCGTTTTGGTGTGCGGCCTGGCTTGCCACCAGCTACATCATGACGGTCGTCCTCGGCCATGCAGCCTCGCCACTGATGAGCATCAGGTAAGATAAACAAGCAAATGATTCTTATTTCATGGGTTGGGAGTGAGGAAATATCCATAATAACATTGGTTTCTTTTCCTTCACAGTGACGTGGGAAATGTCTTTCCCGAAAGCATATTATTCAGAATTGGATTTATAGGGACGTCCATTGGCACTTTGGTACTAACCTTTCTTATTTATAAGTATATGGTTATGCATACTGAAGAGTTCAGGGGTCATCAGGTCCTGATCCAGAGGATCCTGCTGGCCATTGTGTGGGCCTCCTGTTTTTCCACAGCTGTTATGCATGTATTGTCCCCCGAAGAATATCCCAGGATACACTTTGTCAGCACGATAATTTCCATTACATGTGAAGCCTTATACTACCTTGGGCAGTCCATCCAGATGTATAAATTACCAGGAGCAAAAAAAGTCATCCACCATAGTAGATGCACCTGCTGTGGCCTGACTTTTGTCTGTGTAGTTTTCTATTTTGGATATGAAACATTAAAGGAATTATTCCATAATGATGAAGACTGGGACGAGATCCGTGAAATCCCCATCATAATCATCGAGTGGGTGATGCTTCTACTGATCCTGATAAACATCGTGACCTATTATTCCACCATGCAGAGGTTATTGTTGACCGTCTCCAGAAACAGCTGCACACTCTCTCTTAGAGTAAAAATTGATGACTTCGGGGTGTAGACCACCACGGGGGCCATCAAGTGGACTTCTGGGAGAGATACTGCACAGGACACGGAAAACATCTAAAGAAGAATAACTGGGGGACTACATATGGTGCCAGTAATCATGACACAATAATATGAGCTGGTGATATTACCTATACAAAAAAAAAAATAAAAAAAAATTATAAAAAAATATTGGTGTGTGAAGTGTAATACCTAGTTAGAAAAACAGAATCAAATTCATCATTATAACCCCCCTCTGCATTACCCTGTTTATTATTTTTCAAGCAAGCACTTTGTTCTAATTCGTCCACTCTCTGGCGTGCTCCTTGTATAAGGGGTTTGGGATACCCTTTTTGTTTAAAACCATCCTCCAGGTTCTCTAGTTGTTGTAGGTATTTTTGTGTGGAAGAACAATTCCTTCGGATTCTTTTCATTTGACCGAATGGAATGTTCTTCTTCCATTATTTAAGATGGCAACTGTTAAAGTCGAGGTATCTGTTTGCATTCACCTCCTTAAAATAGTTGGCAGTATGCGAACAGCCATCCTGAATATAGATATTTAAATCCAGGAACTCACATTTTTTGGGGGACTGATGCAGCGCTGCCTTTGGCAATTTCTGGCTCTGCTATAGCGCTTTTTTTGAGGGGGCGTGTCGGCTGCCCCTTCATCTGGCGGTCAACCTGCGCCGCCGGGACGCAGCGCCGCCGGGACCGCCTGGAGGACGTCGCTCGCAACGGGACCACTCGGGACACCGCATGGTCGGGTAAGTGATGCCGGGGGATGGGTAAGGGACACTTAGCAGAGCGGTGTGTGTCCCGATCCCCGTGATCGGGACTTACACACCGCGCTGCTAAATATTCTGATAGCGAAACGCTGCTATTAGCTAGTCAGAGTTGACCAGCTGATAGCAGCGATCGCTGGGGGGGGGGGTGGGGGATGAAACCCCCCGTGGTCGCATGGTAAGATGGCTGGCTATCAGTGATAGCCACCATCTTACCGGGCGCTGCGGGATGCCGCGAGTAGCGGCAAAAATGTTCATGACGTACCTGTATGTCATGGGTCGGGAACACCTTGCCACCCATGACGTACAGGTATGTCATAGGTCGGGAAGGGGTTAATGGTATAGAGAACTGTGTCTAGTGCATTAACTCTGATTTTTTGCCCATTGAAACCAGTAGGCCCATTGTGGTCTATGGGGAAAGCTGCTGAGTTGCCCATAGCAACCAATCAGATCGCTTCTTTCATTTTTGAAAAAGTCTCTGAAAAATGAAGGAAGTAATCTGATTGGTTGCTATGGGCAACTCAGAAACTTTTCCAGGAAAATATGCTGAGTTGCCCATAGCAACCAATCAGATCGCTTCTTTCATTTTGCAAAGGCATTGTGAAAAATGAAAGAAGCAATCTGGTTGCTATGGGCAACTGCACAACTCTTCCTCTACACTGGTCTTAATGAATCTCCCCCATAGAGGGAGATTTATCAAAACCTGCCCAGAGGAAAAGTTTCTGAGTTGCCCATAGCAACCAATCAGATCGCTTCTTTCATTTTTGAAAAAGCCTCTGAAAAATGAAGGATATTTTTGAGATTTTGGAAGCTGGGATACTCACTACACCCATGCATATCTAGATAATTAAGTATGGGGGGAACTTAAATTTATTTTTTAAATCACATGGAGTTTTGACTTTACTTCATTATGGTCGAATAAAGCACTTAAAGAGTTCCTTAAAATTAAAGATTCACTCTTTTGGATGAAAAGGGGCTTATTTATGTAAATCAATTATACGCTTTAGGTCAAATAAAGTCGTTTGAAGAGATAGCCCATAAGTGTGTGGGGGGAAGACAATCACAAACATTGTTTTTTACAAATAAGTAACACAGATCATAAAGCAATAAAAGGAGAGATTGGAGATTTCAGGGATTCTATATATAAGAAAAGTTTAATTAGACTATTTCCTTATGCAAAGTTGCTGTCTGGGCATGCTGGGAGTTGTGGTTCTGCAGCGGTTGGGGGTTCACAGCTTGAAGACCACTGCTATAGAGGGTGCAAATGTATCTGAGCCCTGGAACTCAAATAATGTGAAATATGAGATGATCAAAATGGAGCCCCTGCACTAATTACTTGGGTTCTGAGGTCTGTAAGGTCCATAGTAAAAACATCAGGTTCTGTCTATAGCAGATACTAAATCATGGCAGCTCAAAGAAACAAGCAGTCATTCTGACATGTCACATGTGATGTCATAGACAGCTGGAGGCCTGACATCCCACTGACAGCCGCCCGAGCCTTCAGTCTGTTCCAGTGCGATTAGTGAGAATAGTGAGATTAGCGTCTTCTTTTTCTACTTGTCTGAAATGGAGCTAAAAGGACTGGGGTTCGTCCCCCTCCTGTTGGCGTTTTGGTGTGCGGCCTGGCTTGCCACCAGCTACATCATGACGGTCGTCCTCGGCCATGCAGCCTCGCCACTGATGAGCATCAGGTAAGATAAACAAGCAAATGATTCTTATTTCATGGGTTGGGAGTGAGGAAATATCCATAATAACATTGGTTTCTTTTCCTTCACAGTGACGTGGGAAATGTCTTTCCCGAAAGCATATTATTCAGAATTGGATTTATAGGGACGTCCATTGGCACTTTGGTACTAACCTTTCTTATTTATAAGTATATGGTTATGCATACTGAAGAGTTCAGGGGTCATCAGGTCCTGATCCAGAGGATCCTGCTGGCCATTGTGTGGGCCTCCTGTTTTTCCACAGCTGTTATGCATGTATTGTCCCCCGAAGAATATCCCAGGATTCACTTTGTCAGCACGATAATTTCCATTACATGTGAAGCCTTATACTACCTTGGGCAGTCCATCCAGATGTATAAATTACCAGGAGCAAAAAAAGTCATCCACCATAGTAGATGCACCTGCTGTGGCCTGACTTTTGTCTGTGTAGTTTTCTATTTTGGATATGAAACATTAAAGGAATTATTCCATAATGATGAAGACTGGGACGAGATCCGTGAAATCCCCATCATAATCATCGAGTGGGTGATGCTTCTACTGATCCTGATAAACATCGTGACCTATTATTCCACCATGCAGAGGTTATTGTTGACCGTCTCCAGAAACAGCTGCACACTCTCTCTTAGAGTAAAAATTGATGACTTCGGGGTGTAGACCACCACGGGGGCCATCAAGTGGACTTCTGGGAGAGATACTGCACAGGACACGGAAAACATCTAAAGAAGAATAACTGGGGGACTACATATGGTGCCAGTAATCATGACACAATAATATGAGCTGGTGATATTACCTATACAAAAAAAAAATAAAAAAAAATTATAAAAAAATATTGGTGTGTGAAGTGTAATACCTAGTTAGAAAAACAGAATCAAATTCATCATTATAACCCCCCTCTGCATTACCCTGTTTATTATTTTTCAAGCAAGCACTTTGTTCTAATTCGTCCACTCTCTGGCGTGCTCCTTGTATAAGGGGTTTGGGATACCCTTTTTGTTTAAAACCATCCTCCAGGTTCTCTAGTTGTTGTAGGTATTTTTGTGTGGAAGAACAATTCCTTCGGATTCTTTTCATTTGACCGAATGGAATGTTCTTCTTCCATTATTTAAGATGGCAACTGTTAAAGTCGAGGTATCTGTTTGCATTCACCTCCTTAAAATAGTTGGCAGTATGCGAACAGCCATCCTGAATATAGATATTTAAATCCAGGAACTCACATTTTTTGGGGGACTGATGCAGCGCTGCCTTTGGCAATTTCTGGCTCTGCTATAGCGCTTTTTTTGAGGGGGCGTGTCGGCTGCCCCTTCATCTGGCGGTCAACCTGCGCCGCCGGGACGCAGCGCCGCCGGGACCGCCTGGAGGACGTCGCTCGCAACGGGACCACTCGGGACACCGCATGGTCGGGTAAGTGATGCCGGGGGATGGGTAAGGGACACTTAGCAGAGCGGTGTGTGTCCCGATCCCCGTGATCGGGACTTACACACCGCGCTGCTAAATATTCTGATAGCGAAACGCTGCTATTAGCTAGTCAGAGTTGACCAGCTGATAGCAGCGATCGCTGGGGGGGGGGGTGGGGGATGAAACCCCCCGTGGTCGCATGGTAAGATGGCTGGCTATCAGTGATAGCCACCATCTTACCGGGCGCTGCGGGATGCCGCGAGTAGCGGCAAAAATGTTCATGACGTACCTGTATGTCATGGGTCGGGAACACCTTGCCACCCATGACGTACAGGTATGTCATAGGTCGGGAAGGGGTTAATGGTATAGAGAACTGTGTCTAGTGCATTAACTCTGATTTTTTGCCCATTGAAACCAGTAGGCCCATTGTGGTCTATGGGGAAAGCTGCTGAGTTGCCCATAGCAACCAATCAGATCGCTTCTTTCATTTTTGAAAAAGTCTCTGAAAAATGAAGGAAGTAATCTGATTGGTTGCTATGGGCAACTCAGAAACTTTTCCAGGAAAATATGCTGAGTTGCCCATAGCAACCAATCAGATCGCTTCTTTCATTTTGCAAAGGCATTGTGAAAAATGAAAGAAGCAATCTGGTTGCTATGGGCAACTGCACAACTCTTCCTCTACACTGGTCTTAATGAATCTCCCCCATAGAGGGAGATTTATCAAAACCTGCCCAGAGGAAAAGTTTCTGAGTTGCCCATAGCAACCAATCAGATCGCTTCTTTCATTTTTGAAAAAGCCTCTGAAAAATGAAGGATATTTTTGAGATTTTGGAAGCTGGGATACTCACTACACCCATGCATATCTAGATAATTAAGTATGGGGGGAACTTAAATTTATTTTTTAAATCACATGGAGTTTTGACTTTACTTCATTATGGTCGAATAAAGCACTTAAAGAGTTCCTTAAAATTAAAGATTCACTCTTTTGGATGAAAAGGGGCTTATTTATGTAAATCAATTATACGCTTTAGGTCAAATAAAGTCGTTTGAAGAGATAGCCCATAAGTGTGTGGGGGGAAGACAATCACAAACATTGTTTTTTACAAATAAGTAACACAGATCATAAAGCAATAAAAGGAGAGATTGGAGATTTCAGGGATTCTATATATAAGAAAAGTTTAATTAGACTATTTCCTTATGCAAAGTTGCTGTCTGGGCATGCTGGGAGTTGTGGTTCTGCAGCGGTTGGGGGTTCACAGCTTGAAGACCACTGCTATAGAGGGTGCAAATGTATCTGAGCCCTGGAACTCAAATAATGTGAAATATGAGATGATCAAAATGGAGCCCCTGCACTAATTACTTGGGTTCTGAGGTCTGTAAGGTCCATAGTAAAAACATCAGGTTCTGTCTATAGCAGATACTAAATCATGGCAGCTCAAAGAAACAAGCAGTCATTCTGACATGTCACATGTGATGTCATAGACAGCTGGAGGCCTGACATCCCACTGACAGCCGCCCGAGCCTTCAGTCTGTTCCAGTGCGATTAGTGAGAATAGTGAGATTAGCGTCTTCTTTTTCTACTTGTCTGAAATGGAGCTAAAAGGACTGGGGTTCGTCCCCCTCCTGTTGGCGTTTTGGTGTGCGGCCTGGCTTGCCACCAGCTACATCATGACGGTCGTCCTCGGCCATGCAGCCTCGCCACTGATGAGCATCAGGTAAGATAAACAAGCAAATGATTCTTATTTCATGGGTTGGGAGTGAGGAAATATCCATAATAACATTGGTTTCTTTTCCTTCACAGTGACGTGGGAAATGTCTTTCCCGAAAGCATATTATTCAGAATTGGATTTATAGGGACGTCCATTGGCACTTTGGTACTAACCTTTCTTATTTATAAGTATATGGTTATGCATACTGAAGAGTTCAGGGGTCATCAGGTCCTGATCCAGAGGATCCTGCTGGCCATTGTGTGGGCCTCCTGTTTTTCCACAGCTGTTATGCATGTATTGTCCCCCGAAGAATATCCCAGGATACACTTTGTCAGCACGATAATTTCCATTACATGTGAAGCCTTATACTACCTTGGGCAGTCCATCCAGATGTATAAATTACCAGGAGCAAAAAAAGTCATCCACCATAGTAGATGCACCTGCTGTGGCCTGACTTTTGTCTGTGTAGTTTTCTATTTTGGATATGAAACATTAAAGGAATTATTCCATAATGATGAAGACTGGGACGAGATCCGTGAAATCCCCATCATAATCATCGAGTGGGTGATGCTTCTACTGATCCTGATAAACATCGTGACCTATTATTCCACCATGCAGAGGTTATTGTTGACCGTCTCCAGAAACAGCTGCACACTCTCTCTTAGAGTAAAAATTGATGACTTCGGGGTGTAGACCACCACGGGGGCCATCAAGTGGACTTCTGGGAGAGATACTGCACAGGACACGGAAAACATCTAAAGAAGAATAACTGGGGGACTACATATGGTGCCAGTAATCATGACACAATAATATGAGCTGGTGATATTACCTATACAAAAAAAAAATAAAAAAAAATTATAAAAAAATATTGGTGTGTGAAGTGTAATACCTAGTTAGAAAAACAGAATCAAATTCATCATTATAACCCCCCTCTGCATTACCCTGTTTATTATTTTTCAAGCAAGCACTTTGTTCTAATTCGTCCACTCTCTGGCGTGCTCCTTGTATAAGGGGTTTGGGATACCCTTTTTGTTTAAAACGATCCTCCAGGTTCTCTAGTTGTTGTAGGTATTTTTGTGTGGAAGAACAATTCCTTCGGATTCTTTTCATTTGACCGAATGGAATGTTCTTCTTCCATTATTTAAGATGGCAACTGTTAAAGTCGAGGTATCTGTTTGCATTCACCTCCTTAAAATAGTTGGCAGTATGCGAACAGCCATCCTGAATATAGATATTTAAATCCAGGAACTCACATTTTTTGGGGGACTGATGCAGCGCTGCCTTTGGCAATTTCTGGCTCTGCTATAGCGCTTTTTTTGAGGGGGCGTGTCGGCTGCCCCTTCATCTGGCGGTCAACCTGCGCCGCCGGGACGCAGCGCCGCCGGGACCGCCTGGAGGACGTCGCTCGCAACGGGACCACTCGGGACACCGCATGGTCGGGTAAGTGATGCCGGGGGATGGGTAAGGGACACTTAGCAGAGCGGTGTGTGTCCCGATCCCCGTGATCGGGACTTACACACCGCGCTGCTAAATATTCTGATAGCGAAACGCTGCTATTAGCTAGTCAGAGTTGACCAGCTGATAGCAGCGATCGCTGGGGGGGGGGTGGGGGATGAAACCCCCCGTGGTCGCATGGTAAGATGGCTGGCTATCAGTGATAGCCACCATCTTACCGGGCGCTGCGGGATGCCGCGAGTAGCGGCAAAAATGTTCATGACGTACCTGTATGTCATGGGTCGGGAACACCTTGCCACCCATGACGTACAGGTATGTCATAGGTCGGGAAGGGGTTAATGGTATAGAGAACTGTGTCTAGTGCATTAACTCTGATTTTTTGCCCATTGAAACCAGTAGGCCCATTGTGGTCTATGGGGAAAGCTGCTGAGTTGCCCATAGCAACCAATCAGATCGCTTCTTTCATTTTTGAAAAAGTCTCTGAAAAATGAAGGAAGTAATCTGATTGGTTGCTATGGGCAACTCAGAAACTTTTCCAGGAAAATATGCTGAGTTGCCCATAGCAACCAATCAGATCGCTTCTTTCATTTTGCAAAGGCATTGTGAAAAATGAAAGAAGCAATCTGGTTGCTATGGGCAACTGCACAACTCTTCCTCTACACTGGTCTTAATGAATCTCCCCCATAGAGGGAGATTTATCAAAACCTGCCCAGAGGAAAAGTTTCTGAGTTGCCCATAGCAACCAATCAGATCGCTTCTTTCATTTTTGAAAAAGCCTCTGAAAAATGAAGGATATTTTTGAGATTTTGGAAGCTGGGATACTCACTACACCCATGCATATCTAGATAATTAAGTATGGGGGGAACTTAAATTTATTTTTTAAATCACATGGAGTTTTGACTTTACTTCATTATGGTCGAATAAAGCACTTAAAGAGTTCCTTAAAATTAAAGATTCACTCTTTTGGATGAAAAGGGGCTTATTTATGTAAATCAATTATACGCTTTAGGTCAAATAAAGTCGTTTGAAGAGATAGCCCATAAGTGTGTGGGGGGAAGACAATCACAAACATTGTTTTTTACAAATAAGTAACACAGATCATAAAGCAATAAAAGGAGAGATTGGAGATTTCAGGGATTCTATATATAAGAAAAGTTTAATTAGACTATTTCCTTATGCAAAGTTGCTGTCTGGGCATGCTGGGAGTTGTGGTTCTGCAGCGGTTGGGGGTTCACAGCTTGAAGACCACTGCTATAGAGGGTGCAAATGTATCTGAGCCCTGGAACTCAAATAATGTGAAATATGAGATGATCAAAATGGAGCCCCTGCACTAATTACTTGGGTTCTGAGGTCTGTAAGGTCCATAGTAAAAACATCAGGTTCTGTCTATAGCAGATACTAAATCATGGCAGCTCAAAGAAACAAGCAGTCATTCTGACATGTCACATGTGATGTCATAGACAGCTGGAGGCCTGACATCCCACTGACAGCCGCCCGAGCCTTCAGTCTGTTCCAGTGCGATTAGTGAGAATAGTGAGATTAGCGTCTTCTTTTTCTACTTGTCTGAAATGGAGCTAAAAGGACTGGGGTTCGTCCCCCTCCTGTTGGCGTTTTGGTGTGCGGCCTGGCTTGCCACCAGCTACATCATGACGGTCGTCCTCGGCCATGCAGCCTCGCCACTGATGAGCATCAGGTAAGATAAACAAGCAAATTATTCTTATTTCATGGGTTGGGAGTGAGGAAATATCCATAATAACATTGGTTTCTTTTCCTTCACAGTGACGTGGGAAATGTCTTTCCCGAAAGCATATTATTCAGAATTGGATTTATAGGGACGTCCATTGGCACTTTGGTACTAACCTTTCTTATTTATAAGTATATGGTTATGCATACTGAAGAGTTCAGGGGTCATCAGGTCCTGATCCAGAGGATCCTGCTGGCCATTGTGTGGGCCTCCTGTTTTTCCACAGCTGTTATGCATGTATTGTCCCCCGAAGAATATCCCAGGATACACTTTGTCAGCACGATAATTTCCATTACATGTGAAGCCTTATACTACCTTGGGCAGTCCATCCAGATGTATAAATTACCAGGAGCAAAAAAAGTCATCCACCATAGTAGATGCACCTGCTGTGGCCTGACTTTTGTCTGTGTAGTTTTCTATTTTGGATATGAAACATTAAAGGAATTATTCCATAATGATGAAGACTGGGACGAGATCCGTGAAATCCCCATCATAATCATCGAGTGGGTGATGCTTCTACTG